>NC_058412.1:32174924-32474924 GCF_002201575.2 Neomonachus schauinslandi
AGGCCTCTGAAGTGGAGTGTCCTTGTCCTTCAAGTTACTGCTTCCAGAGGCCTCGTGAAACAATGGAAAGCACTTAGTGTGATGACAGGTAACTTGGTTTTGAAGCCTACTGTTGCCAATGACATAACCTTGAGCAGGCCATTTCCCCAGTTTCCCCACAGGTAAATGGGGATATTAGCACCTGCTCCATCCATATTACAGGTTTGTTTGAGGGTTGAGTAACTTAGCATCTGGGAACATACTTATCTATTTCCTGAGCAGTCCGACTGGGAGAAGGTTTCATACACTGGTAGGCTTTGCAAGGGTCTGCCATCATCACGGTAACCGTTGGGTTACCTAGGCCGAGGGTTTTCATTAAACTTCTGGCTTAGTTGACTGCCAAATCTACCTGCTGTTGGCTTCTACCAAGAGCTACCTTGAACTGATCTGAGAATCATGAGATTGGGACTTCGTGCCAACTCTGCCATATGTTTGCCATCGAAATTTGGGTAGAGCAGAGCATTTCTCTTCTCTGAGACTCAGTTTCCTCAATTGTAAATGAAGCTAAAGTTGAAGGGGATTTGTTCCTCTACCCTGGATACTGGAGTGATTGAAATGTTTTAAAAAAGTCATGTACCATGTTAAAGTCTATTATATGATGAGCATAATATAATTGGGAAAGCAACTTTTAAAGAAGTATATTGACTTTTAATATATAACTCTATGGCTGCCTGTTTGGGGAATCAGACATGCCTTTCTCCTCTCCAAATTGAACCAGAACCCTTAATTTTTTTAAACAATACAAATTAAGGTGCTCTAGTTTCCCCCTTCCAGGGTCCCCCTCATTTCTCATTTGACTGGCATTCACACTGATGGCATTTATGTGGCATAGCTGGGCTTTGGATTGCCAAGGGGTTAAGATGAAGGTAGGAATAAAGAGACTGAAAGGGAGGAGATGAAAGTGCTGGGGTTAGAACACTCATCAAATGGCTGTGGACTTAAAGTCAGAGGGCCAGGCTCTGAATCCTGGATGGGTGATTTGGGGTAGATTAATTAATCGCTTTCAACCTTCATTTCCTCCCTATAAGTGAGAAAAATAAAATCGTACTCCATAAGGCTGAAGATTAAATGATATAATGAATACGAAATGCTTTACAAACTCTAATGAGCTATAATGTATAGGGGGTTATCATGTTATATGCCGAAAAGGTCAAGGGACAATGAGATCATAGGTTCCAACAAGGGCCTTTCAAAGAGGCAAGGTCTAGGAGCAACACGTAAAGATTTGCAAATTCCAAAATCACCTCCAGCACTTAATGTCCACCACTAATGAAATCTCTGAAATATATTGGGCTGTGGACCAAATGACTTTTTCAATTTCCATATATCCTGTTTCAAATTTAGATTTTCACACTCAGCTGCACAAAACCATATAAAAGCTGCAGGCAGAGTCCAAGGGCTAGATTAATTCTTCTCTATTGCCCCTGCATCTCAAAGCCTTGACTTCAAAGCCTCAAATTGACTTCAAAGAAAAGGTTCTTTAGACTTAAAGCTGCTTTTCACTGTGTAGACCTAAGTTTTTGAACCTTCCCCAGGGCATCTATAGAGAGTGGATCCCAGGCATTCTGACCTGGATTGGGAGAAGAAGGGTCATATACTGTGAGAAGAACAGGCCAGCGTAGAGATTCCCAGAGAGTTTTTGGAACATTGACTTGTTCTAACTGTATCAATTTCAAGTGTTGGGAAAAGGTGGTAACAATAGACAAACTATTATTTCAAATTGAAGCCATAAGAAAGAACTTAATGAAGTTAAGTACACGAAATGATAGGAATCTTTGGAAGAAGTGATTCTGTTCTCTTGAATGCAAGATGTGTCCTAGGCAGGGAATGTTGGACATTACCAGACAGATATTCTAGAACATGATATGAAGAATTCCTGAGAAAAGAAAAATAGGATTCTGTTACTACCTAGATACTTCAAGTGATAGGGGAAGGAAGGCCCTAAAAGCAAAATCCTGACATAGTCAATAAGGAAAATAGGAAAATATCTAAATATATCAATGCATTTTAACAAAGCATTCTATAGCCCAAGATTTTTGGTGAAGATCTCAGTATCAGTCTGCGTAAGGCTGAAGGTGTTGCTAGACACTGTACTATTTCTAAAATGGTTGACTTTTTCTTTCTAATTACTTCAGAAGCCATGAAGGCTGTCTTCCCCAATTTCTACCTTCCTCAAATCTCACAAGGATAACTAACTTAAAATAAATGGAAATTCCTGCATTAGATTCAAAAATAGCATCTTCAGCAGCGCACAGTGAGGGAGACTTGACCTGGGAGAGCTTCAGATGGCTCAGATTTTAAAAATCCTCTGTGAGGACTTGTCCTGTTTAACATTTTTATCCTTTTCAATTTCTGTGTCTCTGAGAGTCTTTGGATCATTTTGTCATTAGATGCCATGTCTGGAGAGAAGCAGTGGAGAGCCAACAGCCCCCGTGAAATTGCTTGTATTCAGAAAGTTCTACTTGGGATAGAATCATCCTGGAACTACCTGATCATGAGTTTACAAGAACAGTGGTTTAATTAACCCCCAACTCCCTTACCACAGCATTTGCAAAATTGGAATCTGGGGGAATATTTCCTCCTTTAAGTATTTTGGTTCAGCTGATTGCAGAAAAAAAATAATTACAGTAGTGTTATCTGCACAATATATAGGAAAACGCCGTGGCCAGTAGGATGCCCTTAGGGACATCTTTAACCTGCAGTTTCAGACACATCACGCTGACCATTTGATATTTCTCTCTCTCTCTCTAAATCTGCCTAGATGATTCTGAAAGGGTGGGAATAAACTTAGGGTCAAAAGGGAGGATACCATAAGGAGACACTTTCTTCCTTCTGTACACAAGAAAATAGCTTTAGAGTTGTGTTAAGTGACGTGATCAACGCAGGATGGATGCCAATATGAATTTAAGAGTTTTAAACCCTTTGAGTGGCGTTTTGGGTTTGTATAGATCACTGTGTAATGCACTTCTAGGGATCATGTTAATAATGCTCAAACCGAAGTCCCAAAAGAGGGGCTCAGACTGGTGTCGTGGAATGAAGAGAAGGGACGGCTCTGCCCTCTGCTATCAGGGCATCATATAGTATTAGGAGACCGAGCTTGGTCCTGGATGTCAATCCCTATGTTTCCTTGAGGCCAGCGATTGTGTTATCTAATCTGGTACCCTGGAGCATCTAGCAGAATACACTGCACATCATCAGCACTACATGAACATTTTCAAATCGACCAGTATCAAGATGTGAACAGTTACAGGTTCTCCATACAGATTTGCTTGTACATAAACATAACACACACATTGTTAATGTGTACAATGTTAAGTGTGTAAAATCAGCAAGAGCACACCTTGTGCCACAGCTAAATGTTAACACAGGTTACATAAAATGTGGTTTTGGTTTGATTTTTAAGGGCATTTGGGGGAAAATGAAGAACATTAAAAAAAAATCTCTCTTACCATATAGGTATTTTCCTTCGTTCAAAGCAAATAAAAAAGAGAAACAATTTTTTAAAATGTAAACAACATATGGCGAAGACAGAAAGCAAAAAAATAAAAATTGACATCATTAGCTTTAAAAATTCATACCTGTTATTGTGAAGCCACCTAAAAAAGAAAAAAAAGAAATGTTACAATTTATTTAACTTACATTCTAAATGACAAATACCAGTGACATCGGACTGCCTGGCCACCCATCCAAGATACAACAACTTGCCAAATTACATTTACAATTAAAGAAAATCGGGTAACATCCATTTGTGATTTAATCACTACTCATTCTTTTAAGATTATGGGACTTAGTGCACACATTTCATTCTTGTGCAGACCTAAGCAATCACTGGTTTTTAAAAAGATCATACTAAGCTAAAAATGGAATATTAACTATCTAACCTACACAAAAAGGAGGCCAATGGCCCTACACAACAATCCTGCCAGTAAATCAATAGAAATAAAGGTCAGAAAACTACTGTACCACCTGACATTCATGGAAAATCACCTAGAGAAATGGAAAGGAAATGGAAGAAATGAAATGCTTACCAAGCTCATTCAATAACAGGGCTGTGGAGGAAACAGACAAAGACAACACAGAATAAGAGACCAGATGAATAATGAAAGTAAGAGGAATATCAGCAGAAAGAAATCCAGGCAGATCTGATTCCAGTGGTAGGAAGGCCCTGCTAATGTGGGTGCCTCCCAGGGAAATGTGGCATTGGGAATAATTTCTAATAAACAATCCCAACACTAAGTTTTTGCAAATGTGTGTGACTTATTATATATGGATACAATTCCCCTTATCTGTTATTTCTTGGCATTTAATAAAACATTTCTACTATATATGTTTACATATAGTAAATGTATCTAGTTTACCAAATAGAGTAGAAATGTTTTATGAAGTTAATCTTAACTTCATTTGAGTCTTCCTCATTAAATATTGCCCAGGAGTTACTGAATTCAACATATGGAAGTCTTAAATCATCCAGGATCTCAGGTGTGACACCTTTCGTTCAATGAAAACAGATAAAACATCTTCGGAAATTCCATTTTGGCTGCCCTGCCTGAAGGAGACTTTGGTCCAACGTAAAGCTCTCCCTGGAGGTTCTATTTGCATGGTATGCCTTGGCCGTCAAGGGATGCTTATGTTTTTTAAATCCTCAAAATTTGGGTGCCAGGAATTTGCATTTATTTGTGTGTCCTTCTCTATGACTTCTGCATGTTATAATTAGACAATCACAATTCTTCTTGTGGACACATAATTCCATGGAAACTGACAAGGCAGGTGGTGGGGAGGGGGCATCGCATCCCATAATTTGTCTTCCAGGTTATGTGCTTTAAACCCAGACTATACAGTAGCACTTTATTTTGGTGAAAGCTCCCTAGCTAAACATATTATATAAATTTCTTCAGGAGCTGTGGAGGGGAATGCTACAATTCTGTTTTCCGCCCCATTTTCCTGCTAACGGTTAGTGGCATTAGAGGATACTTTCTAAAACAAGTCAGTAATTTTATTTATAGCGACAAGACTCCACTTGGAGGGTGTGAAACCAGATAGTGCTATCAAGGAATTTTAATTTGCCTTTACATGAGGGCATATTTTACTAAAATGACAATTGAAAGAGCTGTATCCAAGATGCTCTTCCTTTAGATAAAAGACAGTGTTTTGGAGGAATACATTTAGAAGTAAGTGCTTTTTCCCTGTATGCTAATGAGGCATTTTTGATCCCATCTTTGTAAGGAATCAGCTCAGTTTTCTAGTGCCTTTTCCTTCTGCCTACTGCCTATGAAACATATTAAATAGCCGCATTAAAATGGGTCCCCAGTGCTCCATTCTCCATCATTCCAAACGGCTCCTGTTACCATTTGGGACATGATTAGGTCAGGGACATACATTTTTTTTTTTTCCTTTTTCTGATGGACTCTGAAGTCAGCGAGTTCTTACAAATGTGAGATTAAATTCCCCCAAATGTTGGGTCGATATAGGAATTAGTCCTATATATTTGATATTTTTCCTTACATGTAAAAGTATAAATTTCTTACAAAGTGGTCCATCTAATCATCTTCTATGCTAGTCATCAATTGTTTGGTTGCAATGAGTAAGAGCTATTAATGTGTAGTAAGCTCATTTTACATGTATAATTATGTAATCCCTTTAAAGTGGCCACTGTTAGAGGATAATTGTAGGAAGCCCTTGTAAAAATTCAGAATAAAAAATTATCTTTAAGGGTGGTATAAAATTCCTGTCCTTCCTTATCAAAAATAGGTGGCAGAAAATAGAAATAAAATCAAAGAGGACAAAGAAATTGGCTTCTTTGTTCAAATATTTTCCTAAAAATATATAAGTACAAATCAACTAAAAAAAATCTAGTTATGAGGATACTGCTGTTTATTTCTTTTCTTTTTTTATTACACATATTAGAAATTTGTAGATTCTATAAGGATCAAAACACTTCAGAGCATAAGGCTGGTTAGGCCTTAAGCAAGGGCTAAATTCTTCCTAAAGGACTATATCCTTCCTACTGAAGAAAATTTGTATGACTGTAGTTTCCTACATCTGGTCCCTTTTAATGTCATATTTGATGATATAAAAAAATCTCAGGCCAAAATGAATGCTAGAATGTGGGTAACACTACTCTTCAAGGATCTTTGTTCTTATTAAGTATATATTTTTTGAAAATTGGGTTGTCTAAAGAAGCCTAATTATTGAATTCTTCTGAAAGTTCCCATTAGTTGCCATTAGACTCATCTGTCAGTACTAATAGGTATTAAGTAGTCTTTATCATGAACGTTCAAGGGGAGATTTAGTAGTTGGAAGTACATTTTAGAACGATCCCTGAGTAGTAAATACCTGAACACAGAAATCATGCTTTTAGATCATCACTTCTGAATCACAGAAATCTCTTCTAGTATTTCTTCAATCTGCTTTCAATCAAAGTTAGTGGGCATTTCCTTGAGGAAAATGGGCATTGTTTTGGTGCATTTGTGAATTAGGGAAGGGAGATGAAACTGTTAAAGCTTCAAAGGAAATGAAGGATAGTACTTGGAGCCGAGGAAGAGGAGAGAGTTAAGTGTGAGAGTAGGAGACACGGAGAGAGAAGAGTACAATTTCTCGCTGGTATGTCTTTGTATACTCTCACACCTTTCATTCCTCTTCTTATCCATTTTGGTTCCTCAAGCACAAGGGAGAAACTGCACTCTTTCTCATATTCCTCACGGTCAAATATTCTAATGGTAATGATCTTCCTGTGGGAACACAAGACAAAGGCAAAACAAATGGTTGGAGTCACACGCTCATGCTAGGTGTTCACCAAGCTGCATGTTACCGTGATGTTATGGAAGGGAGAACTGGCAACACATGGACCTCGCAAGTATGTAATAGGGCATGGCAGCTACTCTCAGTGGGCCCCCATGACCTTGTCTCCTCGTTTGCCACTTTCACAAATGCCTCCTGCTTCAGTGAGCTGGCAGGAAGCACCCCGACTTAGGAAGAGAAATCAGAACGTGGGCTTCATTTTGGTATGGCCAGCATCAGTACCACCCTTCCCAGAAACAGGCCGGATTGACTGCCCTGAAAATTCGTCTCTCGGACCTGCCATGTGCAGAGTGGCCAGAATTGGCCGATGGAGCTACAGGCTGGGCCCGCTGGGGCCCGGGGGTGAGATCTATGCCCTGTTACATAGGTGGAGGGATGTGTGTGTTGTGAGCCACGTCTGAAGAGTGCAGGCATCCAGGGGTGGCACAGGCCAGCAGAAGCTGTTGGGCTCAGCCCTGGAGCAGCTTCCCCACCTTTCTTCTCACTCATCTCCACCAGGCGGGGCTCTCCAATCTCAAGGAAGAAGGTCTTGTTTTTCTCATACTCCTCATCATCAATTACCTTGACTGATATTGTTTTGCTGAAACAGAGAAGAATAGAAATTGACGAACAAGGGGAAGAGGAAAGAGAAGAGAAGGAACATAGAGAAGAGGAAAGCAAGGTTAACAAGTTGCACTTCCAGACAAAGGGCAACTGAGAAACTTCTGTACTGTGACTCTCTTCTTCCAGGAGGGGTATGGGATAGGTATGGAAGATTGGAGAGGTCACCCAAAGCACAGCTCCCCTGCCCAAGGCCATGGAATGATTTTAGGCAACATAGAGCACTCAGGACTCATAGGTTTATCATCACCATGAGAAGGAAAAGCAGAAGAACACAGATCACAATAATAAGAAAAGAAAAATACATTTATTTAGTAAATGCCTTAACCGTAGGATTGTCTGAACCATGCCCTGGAATTTACTCGTTTAGAACAAATCAGTAAATCACATCAAAATATCAAAAGAGGTTATCTGTGAGTGATAGGCTTATGGGTCATTTTTCTTGGCCTTCATTCTGCTTTACTGTATTTCCAAACATAATATTCTTGTACTAAAATGTTAGTAAAGGGGGCGCCTGGGTGGCTCAGTTGGTTAAGCGACTGCCTTCGGCTCAGGTCATGATCCTGGAGTCCCGGGATCGAGTCCCGCATCGGGCTCTCTGCTCAGCAGGGAGTCTGCTTCTCCTTCTGACCCTCCCCCCTCTCATGTGCTCTCTCTCTCTCTCTCTCTCTCTCAAATAAATAAATAAAATCTTTAAAAAAAAAATGTTAGTAAAGTAATAAATGTATAAGACCATCACAAAATAAAATCAAACTCTTTAATCTTACCCCACCCAATGTCCCAGAATCGAACTCTTATTTAGGCTAGTCAGATTTTCCACCTAGATCACAAAGGGAAAATGTTCATGTTTTATTTGTCTTTCTAAACATGGAAGCTGAGGCCTCCCAATAGCTATTTTGAAAGGTGGGGGATGGGGAGTCATGATGCTATAGTGATTTTCATCCCTCCAAAGCTGAGTTTCAACTTTGACAAAATATACTATTTACACCACTTTCAAACCCCACCCATACACCAAGGCATTTAGTTAAGAATTTTTCCCGTAATCCATCTGTTAGCACTTCTAGCCTTAGGGTCCTCTGGTTGTGAGTGAAATGGCAGACTGTAGGACAAATGCAAATATTATGCAAATCTCAATTTCCCATAAGCCTGATGACTCTGAAGATATATCTAATGTTACCTTCTAATTAATAAGGGCTTAATCACTTCCTATATTACCACTTACTCAGAGCCCCCTAAACACTTGTTTGTCCTTGAAAAAAAATTTTTTTCCAGTAACACTGGCCAAGAACATTTCTGACTAAAGATTTTGAAACACTGAGTTTACACAGACGTGTAGTTTTAGTCATCGACATTATTTAGTTTGGGTGGAATTTTCTAGGTCTTCTGGAAGGAAATTAGTTTGTAACCCCCCCCTTTTTTTTTTAAAGAGAGGGAGAGTCATGTGGGAAGGGGTTGAGGGGGAGGGAGAGAGGATCTAAGTGGGCTCCACCCTGAGATCATGACCTGAGCTGAAATCCAGAGTTGGACACTTAACTCACTGAGCCACCCAGGTGCCCCCCCTCTTTTTTAAAAATTATTGATCAAAGCCACCATGTTTTATTTATACCTATATATGCCAAAGAGCATCAGTCTTCTTTCCTAGTATAAAGGAGAAGGAAGGTAGAAGTTGCTTTTAATTCTCTGAATTTCCTAGCCCCTAATGCTAAATGCTTTAGTCTTGCTTTCTTGGGTTAATACTGTAGAAGTGAGATCAAATGATTGCTTCTGGTCCTTTGGAGCCCCATAACCAGCTCTCTGCTCCTCAGCTTACGAACATCCCCATATGATGCCCATATCCGATTTCTCATTACTAAGGAGTTGGACTCATGATAGTGCCTTTTCTTTCCTATCTCAGCTGCGTCCTCAAAGACTGAAATACTAAGGCCAGATGAGCAGCTGTAAATGACTAAAGCAATAATCATTTTTTCAGAGTAGTTAGATATTTACAAACTTCCAACGGTGTGACAAAGTCCAACTACATGTACGTAGTGAACAGTTCCTGTCTAACTTCTGGAACTATTCTCTGGAATTGATTATTTACTATTGATTGATTATTTATACTATTTACTCAGTGTGTGTGTGTATGTGTGTGTGTGTGTATAAATGTATATAAAATCACTCTACCCTGACTACACTAGGATATCTGATCATTCCTCAATCTCCAAAAGTTACAAATTATTAAAGAAAGCGCAAGAAGATATAAGAAGTGATGATACATGTGCTCTTTATTTCAGAACTAGATTTGATGTTATAAGTGAAATCAAATTTATTCTACAAAAACCTGCCAAAAGTTTATCCTTTTTGTCATCAAACTTATGCATTTTGGATTTCTATCTTCCTGCCTTATAATCATAAACTACAGTTGTTCAGCTCTACTAAAGCAATCAGCCATAAGACCAAGTGTGGAAAAGCGTTGATGGGCATCAGAAGGGCCATGCTACCATCTTTTGGAGCTCATGGCCCAGCATTTGTTATCACTTCATGATAGGGCACACAAAGGTGGATGCCATGTTGCAATGTTCTTGCTTATATTACCTAAAAACATTTGACTTCTCTTTCTCCATCTTGTGCTCCCAACCCAACCTACATCACATCACATGTTTCATTAGATTGAAGAAATAGAGTACAGTAGAGATGGTTGGTGGAGCCTGGCTAATAGGGTGCCTTTGTTTAGAAAAAGCTTCCAGTTTTATTCCCAAAGAGCAACATGACAACTCATTCAGAAATAAATAGAAGCAACCAAATAACATTGTTTCTTATTCTTGGCAAATTTAATCCTCTATTGTCCTAACAGCTTTATTTTCTATACTCTGAGTAGCTGATGAGTGTGAGATATATGAAGCCCCACACAATTTGTTTGCATAATAAAATAAGCACTGAAAGTTTATCTTTAGATTATCACTATTTACTAGGATAATAATCCTTACAAAATGTTTCAGTATTTGATAACTGTGACACTGGAAAATCAAAGAAGAAGAAAAAGAAACCAGTATTTCTGTAGGTGCCTGGCAAAGACACCTAAAATAGATGGCATTTGCATAATGGCATATTTCAAAATCATTAATAATACCATCAGTAGTGTCCCTGACAGGGGGAGCCGTTAAATTATAAATTGATTCTGGTGCTCTTGCATAGTAAAATGATTAATAGGAAGCTTGCTTATTAAAGGACATTTCAGTCCATTTAAAGAGGCAGGATAAAGTCAATCCTTATGAATTAGCCCTTTGAATCAAGAGAGGTAAAAATCAGAAGGGATTGCTAATGCTCAACTTTCACTTCTCCCCCCAGCAAAGGTAGCAAAGTTGAAATTAACCAATGTAATTTTTAAAGGAACAGATCCTTAGGCTGTCCCTTGCTCACTTCCCAGAGCCTAATGCCACCTCCCTCATCACATGGGAAGTTACAGGAGATGGGGCACATTTGGTGAGGACTCCAGGTATAGTTTGATAATCAGCAGAGGCATACCTCTGTTCCTCACAATTCCACAGTGGATATAAATCTCAAGGATTGAAGGGACCTTAGAGGTGCCCCCCATTGGCACCCTCTCCGCCTCCCCCCTCCCCCATTGCCACACCAATCCCACAGTCACTGAGCTTTTGCTCTGTCATAAGCACTCCTTCTCCCTGAGAACACAGATTCATGCTGGCTATCTTTTGTTCTCTTTACCAACGGGATGAAGTCATGTTTTTTTTCTTTAGATTGACAGGTTAACCCAAACAAGACCGGAACAGTAAGGCAGACACAGCCCTTCATCCAACGGCAACTCTTATGCTCTTATTGCCCCAATAAGGAACAAATAGAAAAATTGATGTCATGCAATTTTCAACTACCATAATTATGAAGAAGGTAATGAGAACTTTTCACTTGATTTTTTACACATCTCTAAAGTTGAATAGTGTACTATAAAAATGATGTTTTCTGGAAACTAGCAAAGCAGTTAACAAATCTTATGATAACACTAAATAATTTCTCAATGTGGCCAAAGTTTTTATGGAAATCCATCTTGGTTCCATTTCTAGGGGGGAAAAAAGGATTTGATTAAGAAAGATCAGTTTATTGAGTGGAAAAATGCGGGTCATTTCTTTGATTTTTTTTTCTTTCTTTTTCTTTCTTTTTTTTTTTTTGCAGTGCTTTTCCTTTGGTAATACTAAACCAACATCTATACTTGACTTCTCAGTCTCTCTCTTATCTAATGGGTCTCAAAAGACCTGAGAACCTTCCAACATTTTACCAAGGAGTTCGTATATCTGGTGGTGACTCAGGCAGATGGTGGAAAGGAAAGAAAGAGGTGGTTTTATTAGTGGAGGTAAAGAAAAGAAAATTTCGTTAAAATATATTCCGATCTCTCCTCAGTAAGCCAAAGTAGCATCTGGGCCTCTTTTTCTTTTCTGCCTCGATTTGCCCTTCTGTGGTTTCTTTTTCTCAAGACTGCCCTTGATGTTAGAAGACGTGAGAAAAAGATAAGTTTGGAACGTTAAAGTGAAGAGACTCTTCTTTTAAATCCCCGTGCAAAAGATTTTAGTGAGGATTTCACATATTTAGATGCTGCAATGGCTGCTTTAAAAATTATTATTAAAAAAATTAAACTCTCTTTAGGCATACTGAGAGATCAATGGACCTATGAGCACTTTACATTTCTTAATTCACCTGTCTTCGTAACAGCCCTAGAAGTAGCTTCTGCTACTTACCATTCACAGAGGAAACAATGACTCAGAAGCTAAATAACTCCCAAGGTCACACAGTGAGATTCCTGTAACTGGCTCCAAAGACTGATACCTTCAATTATATGACCCACAAATTTCCTTATTCATTCAGCTGTGCAGTATTTTTATGACCACTTTAAAGGATCTGGATCATTATTTTAAATTAATATAAAGGTTTATTGTTTTATCCTTATGTTAACAAGGACTGCCTAGATTAGCAATCATAGAATTTCAACTCTGTTTTTAAAAGGAGAGGAGCACATCTATTTTATGACGGCTGTCCTAAAAAGTTGAATCCTTGAGGAGATAGAGGTCCTATTAGAAGTAATTGAAAAGTGCCATGAATATGTAGGGGCTCAGCAATTCTGAGAACTTTGAGGCACTAACCAGTAGCCTCCACTTCACGGGGGGGCTTGTTAGAACTACAGAATCTCCGGGTCCGCCCCAGACCCACCAAATCAGATCTACATATTAACAGGATACCCAGATGATGCAATGCATGTGAAAGTTTGAGAAGCATGGATCTAGAGAGGACAATGTGTTCTTTTATTAAGTCAGAGAATGAATTAAGAGGCTGGTAAAAGCTGGGCTTGTGTTTTGGACCTGTCTGCATATTAGAATCACATCTGGAGCTCTGCAAACTTTGAGTGTGGGGCAGGACCCACTCAAAACCAGTGACATCAAACTCTCTGGTTATGGGGCCCCAACATGAAGATAGTTTTTAAACGTTTTTCAGGTGGTTCCAGTAGGCAGCAGGGACTGGCAGCTGGCTAATGGGGGGCAAGAATGTATGCCTGATGTTTCAAAGAATGTATTAAATAAAGAAGAGAATTGTGAGAAAGTCCGTCAAAACTAAATTTCAGATCTAATTAGCAATCTAGACTGAAACATGGGAGAACCATTTTGCTTTGTTCTTCACCAGTGTTCTTTTCTGGATTACACAGAGTATTTAAAATTGTTGTTTTCTCCCCTGAGGAAAGGCTGGTCTCCCCAGGCCACCTTCAGAGTATAGGTGAGAAAACACTGTCGGCTTTCTGGCAGCAGCGTTTACACTCACCCAAAGTGACTTCCTTCCCCACAAAGTGACAGGAAGTCTGCTGATAGGCTTTTACACAATGGAAGTTCTATTTGGAGAGTAGAAAAACTAAGGATTTCAACAGCCACAGAGGACAGTAACGCCTCATATCCCCGCGCTCAGCGAACCTCTGAGCTACGTCAGCGAGAGGCCACGTTTATGGAACTGGAAACTTTCCCCTTCAGGGCCACCACACTTAGACTCAAGAAAGAAATGACCCAGGATTGATCACATATGAAGGCAAGAGATCTGGCAACTTCTCTGACAGCACAGTGATGTCATCAGGTGAGGCAAATTTGAAATTTTATCCCCAGTACACCTGGTGTTAAAAGCTTCAGGATAAACTCCTATTACTCAAAAAGACAAGCCAACTTAAAAATGGGCTAAGGATCTGAATGGACACTTCTCCAGAGAAGATCAACAAATGGCCAATATGTATGTGAAGAGATGCTCAACATCATTAGTTAGTGGGGAAATGCAAATGAAAGCCACAATGAGATACCAATTCAAACCCACTAAGATGGCTAGAATCAAAAAGATAATAACAAGGGTTGTAGAGAACATAGAGCGATTAGAACTCTCTTACACTGCTGGTAGGAATGTAAAATGCTTGCAGCTGCTTTGGAAAAACCTAGCAGTTCCTCAGAAATTGAAAGATAGAGTGAACTTATGACCCAGCAATTCCACTTCTAGGCATATAAGAGATTTAAAAACATATGTCCACATAAAAACTTGTAAATCAATACTCATAGCAGCATTATTCATGAGAGCCCCAAAATGGAAACAACCTAAATATCCACCAACTAATGAATGAATAAACATGATGTGGTCTATCTACACAACGGAATATTATTCAACAATGAAAAGAAATGAAATTTTGACACACATTACTGAAGGATAGCAGAACACGCCATCCCAAAATATGCCACTTTGGTATAATGATAATTTGGAGCTCTAGGCACCTGAAAAACAGCAGATGTAGGGAGAGGCTTTCTCTGAACTCCCCTGTCTGCCTAAACACTGATGCTCCAAAATGAACTTGATTATCACAGATCCTCTCCCTGGGAATGTCGTCAGCCGTTATCACAGCAGAGGAGACTAGAAGTAGACGCCACATCCTGACAAACTTTGTCACAGTCATACCTCCCATCTGTTCTTCTAAGGATCTCTTCATCTTTCCTAAAAATCATCTACTTTCTCCTAAGAGGCCTTCATCCCCCACCCCATTTCCTACTAAGATGGTATTGAAGCCTACATTTCAGCTACCTTAGAGAGTGACTAATTTTTCCCTGGGTGTCTCTCATGTATGCATGAAGTGTACGTGTTAATAAATTTGGGTTTTTCCCTCTTGTTTATCTTTCTTTTATTACCTGGTCTCAGCTATAAACTCTAAAAGGTAGAGGGAAAGTTATTTTTCCTCCCCTACACTACAACACAGATGAACCTTGAAAACATTACATTGAATGAAAGAAGCCAGACACAAAAATTCTCATATTATATAATTCCATTTATATGAAAAGTCCGGAATAGGCAAATCCACAGGGACAGAAACTAGCTTAGTGGTTGCCTAGGGCTGACGGTTGGGGGGTAAATGGGTGGTGACGATCAATGGGTATGCCTTTTCCTTTGGGGGCGATGAAAATGTTCTACAGTTGATCGTAGCAATGGTTACACAATTCCAAAAATACACTAAAACTCATTGAATCGCATATTTTAATTAAGTGAATCTATGACATGTGAATTATATCTTAACAAAGCTGTTATTTTTTAAAAAAGCAAGCTTCCACCTAAGTCCCTTAGAAAGAACTGTTTCTTGGGTGAGAACAGGTGGTGAGAACGTTTAGGCTTTTCAGTATGGAGTTACAAAGTTTGCCAGCCCTCCAGAGGGCCGCATGCCCCAGACAGGGAGAGCCACGGGCCCCAAAGCTAAGTGCCACTGCTCAGCCTGTCAGCTCTGCTGGCCTCAGTCCATCCCTTTCCCCAGGTTCCCCGCAGAATCCGTCCCTCCAGCACCAAGGGCTACTGACGTTGTACTTTAACATGCTAAGCATTTCTGGTGGCTCCGGCCTCAGGCTTGCTTCCTTGGCTGGTTTCTTTTCCTCAAAGTACAGAGTGTTATGGAAATGTCAGAAGTGGTGTTTCCTTCATGGCATTTATTTAAAAAGAGAAGGAAAGGACTGTAATCCTAGGTCATGCTGCTGCCCCCTCACAGAGTCCCCAGCTCCGTTCGCATCACCTCGGGCATTTCCAGCGCCCTTGCTGGCATTCATTTCTCTCGGCCTGTGAGGAAAGATGGGCTCACTGCGGATGGCCTTTTTATCCCTTGGTTTACATGCCTGGCCCATTTTCAGCTTTTTTTTTTTTTTCTTAAAAAATTGGTTTGATGAGTGGCTTGGAAATTTGGAGTTAGGGGAAGAAAGGAGCAGTCAGAGAAGACCCAGGCATTATTCTCCTCATTTTCTGTAAGTGACCCAAATCAACTCCCCTGTCCAATGAACATTCCAAATTAGGATAAAACAGACTGCTATTCATATTATTTCTAATAACATTCTCCCATCATTTTTAGCTTAAGAGAAACTTTGGGCATGGACTCACTTGGGAATTTGCTCAAGATCCCATGTTAAGATGGGTCATAGAGGAGGGGCCAGGCCATGACTCAATCTGTTGTGTCCTTTGATGACATGTCAGGAGCATCAGACCAGGATGCAGATTACCCAAGTTCTTCTCTTGGTTCTGCCACTTTCTAGCTGAGGTTTTTGGACCAGTTCTAGCATCTTTCTAAACATCAGTGTTACCGTCTATCAAATGCGGGTAATACAACTCACTTCACAGTGATGGTGAAGATCAAATCACAGGTGTCATCATTCATCAACTGTAGATGATACAACTTCACAGCGTGTTGACAAGATCAAATAATGCAATGCATGCCAAATAATTTTGCAAAGGACTGTGAGATATTAGGAACAGTTGTTATTATTAGTTGAAAAGGAGTGGTTTACTCTCTAGTTCTTACTTGCGTGTTCTCCCAGCCACCAAAAAGGGTAGCGGGCTGATGGCGGAGGTGGGGGTCAGGAAATATTTGATGGAGTGATGGGCCATATGCTCAAGTTCACTCTCAAATGTAGCGAGGGATCACATCCCATATAATGGGCTACCCAAGTCAGGACCCTAAATTCAGAGAAGCAAGGGGCACAAGGGCTACTGGTCAGCTTCTCAGTCCCAGCTCCTCTAGGTCCCCTTTGACCACATCACTAGTTACGCGGAGGGGACTGAAATCATGCTTTTCCTGGAGCTCCTGCTATGAAGCAGAGCCTGATGAACAGGGATAGTACTATTCTGTAATTTAAATAGACTTTGAGGTTCAGAGTTGCTAAAGTAGCTAAACCAAAGTAATTCTCCAGAAGGCCTTGTCATCCGTGCACTGAGCTCTGCGTTATCAAGTGGTAATTGAAATGATTGCTTCAAGCAAGGCAAGAGGCAGGGACAGCGAAAATCCTGCTGTTCTCTGGGGTCACCAGGAGAATTTTACAGAGTACTGGAGTGGGGCTTTTCCAATAGAAACTTGCTCTATTTCCTTTTCTTCTGCTTACTTTTGTAACTGAAAGACCACCAATTTCTTTTTTCCAAATGCAAAATAGGAACCACTGTAATTCATTTTTGGTCTCTCCCCCTTTAGCATTGTCAACTTTAGTCTCCAAAGAAAAACCTGTGAGCTACCTTCCTGTTCCTAGAAGACTCCCTGGTTGACCACTTGAAAGAGACACTGCAGGGATCCTAGAGTTATTGTTCCAATTAAGAATATGCTAACAATTCTAGTATCCTCCAAAGTTCTAGCCTATTATGGCAGGCTAGTGTGGAAACCACATGAGTAGAGTGTTTAAGAGAAAATGATACGAATGTGTTAAAAAGTGACCATCATTTTGTGATATATAAAATCTACACCTGACTATTGCCCTGCTTCTCTGCAATCAATAAATTACAGTCTTAAGGAGGGTAGAGTCATAAAAATCCTGGGTTTGTTACCTAAATGTGCATGCTGAGACAATTTGTCAACTTAGTGAAAAATAAAGTGGATCAAGCACTGGACATCATGCTGACTACAGATCTTTGTCTAGATTTTTAAAAATTGTTTAATAATATTGGCATTGTGCCATTTCCATGAGAGAGAGACTTTTAACCAAATGGTGGAGGGTCCTCATCATCTTAAAACTGCTTCCTTAACTTCCTTAAAAAACTTCCATAATTGTCTATAATCTGAGATCTTCGCTGTACTCCTTAAAGGGAATGAGAAAGGTCAAATTCTCTAGAAAATGTTGTTTTGACAAATCCCTCAAAGGTGAGGATAATGTTGAATACTTTGTGGCATGAAGCATCTTTTCATTAAACTGAACACAAACATCTTTGGTTCCGTTTTAGAAGCTTCTGTGAAGTCCTCGATTTGCCACTGCCCTTTATAAGAATATGGAATTCAGTGGAATTGATGCGGTTGAAATGCAAAGAAGCTTTTGGAGTCCCATCCTTTTCAAAAGCTCTCTTCATATTGGACATTTTAAACATTCCTGGGTTTTACTGAACTCCCTCCAGAGATTATTTATGCATTTGGACCTTCCTCCTTTGTCAAGATTCTTTGTTCAAAGTGGAGTACCCCTGGAAGACAGTGGAAAGATTTCACTCCTAGAATGTTATAGAACAGCGGATAGCGTATGCCGAAAGCATCTCTATCCAAGAGAGGCCAGCTTTAAAAATAGAACACCAAGAAAGCAAGCCAAGCTTTCTTCAGCTTTTTTAATTCACATTCTTTCTCTCTTTTCCTTCCTCCCCTACTTTCTCGATGGCCACAAAATATTCGATGGCAAATCAGTCTCTCTCTGCATGCATTCATATAAAATACTCTAAAAGACAAGATGCCACATATTTTCTTGAACAGAGCCAAACGAAATCAATAATTAGTGAATTGTTGCTGATTTTTTTATTTCACGTTTCTGTTGCACGTCTTAACGTTTTATTGCTATTTTACATTAGATTAAGCAATCAACCCTTATGTGTTCATACTATATATTCTATAAATATGTTTTGGTTTTAATTTTGCATTTCACAATGGGGGCTTAGGGTTTATAAAAAATCAAAAACGGCAAATAATAATAATATTTATTGACTACCTACTCAGTGGGGTGTAATGTTAGAAATGCAGATTGGGCTCAGGTTTGTTTATACCGAAGATGTCATGTAAGAAGCTTTCCAGAAAGTCTATTAAACTATTCCAATGTTCATTTTTTTCCAAAAATAACAATTATTAAGGCGAATCAGGACTCTGTGACCCTATCCATGGCTCTGAGTCATTGTCATTCCACAATATGGGTAGAGAAAATGACCTCCTAAAATGCTTTCTTACGAAAGGGAATGAGGGGGCGCCTGGGTGGCTCAGTCGTTAAGCATTTGCCTTCGGCTCAGGTCATGATCCCAGCGTCCTGGGATCCAGCCCCTCATTGGGCTCCATTGGGCTCCCTGCTCCATGGGAAGCCTGCTTCTCCCTCTCCCACTTCCCCTGCTTGTGTTCCCTCTCTCGCTGTCTCTCTCTCTCTCTGTCAAATAAATAAATAAAATCTTAAAAAAAAAATAAAGAAAGGGAATCAGGTTGCGAAATTCTCCCTCTGCCATTTACTAGCTGCACCTATATGAATTACTTATTCTTTCTAAGGCTCAAGCTCCTGCTCTGCAAAGTGGTTAAAATGATGGTATTTATCTCATCTGATTGCTGCAAACAGTAATTGTGATACTGCATACAAAATGCTTAACACAGAGGTTGGCATATATTAAGTGCTAAATGAGTATTAGCTATTTCTATTATGACCATGATCAATATTGTATCAAGTTAAGAACTGGGACTTTTGGGAATGAACTGCCTATAACTCTTGCAAGTGGCTTAATCTACGCATTCGTTTTCTCCTCTATAAAAATGGAATAATTAGATCTATATTATAAGGTTGTTGAGAGGATTAGAGAGGAAAACAGAATAGTAAGCAATCAATAAGTGATGGTTATCAAAATTATTATTATGGAGAGCAAGGAGAACTAAAGTATTTCAGTGAAGCTTATTTACTAACATGAAGGGGTAGGTTAGTAGAAATCGATAATACAGTCCTTTTAAGAAAAAAATCAAATTTTCAGTGTCTATCTTTGGCTTTTGCTTTCCCCGATAATCTAGAAAAAAAAACAACACTTGATTCTGAACAGAATTCTGTCCTTGTTCATGTGAAATATCAGCAAGCCTGTATTTCATGGGCTTTTTTCACTAAATACAGCTAAAATAATATGAATTGCTTTCAGATAATGTGTGTTATTTCTCTTAAATTGCTTTTCCTGCTTATTAAAGTAATCCTTGCTCATTGTTGAGAATTTGACAAATGCGGAAATGAAAAAAAAAATAAAAATTACCCGTAAGGTTACCACTAGAGATCACCATTTAACATTTAAAAATGTTCGCTTTTTGCTTTTAAAATACACAACTACAGAATTTGGACTATATTGCGTTTGTGTGTGTGTAAATAAAATTCGGTGTCATGATTTTTCACCCAATGTATTTTGAATATTTCCTGTGGCACAAAATTTTTAAACCTTTCCTTTAGAATGGCACAAGGTATTCCATGAAATGTCTTTACAATACTATAATTAACTCTTTATGAATAGATTGTAAGTCATTGTTTTTCTCTTTGCTGTCCCTATCCATCTAGACTGATCTCTATTTTATAGGGGGAAATAAATAAAACAAGCCAAAAATATTATGAACATTTGATGCTTTCCTATGGATGCACTACTTGGGATTAGTTTTGTTAGAGGTGAATGGTTATTTTCCCTATAATCTTCCTTACATGTGTGGGTTCCACTCTGGACTCCTACTCTAGGTGGTAACCTTCCTCAGCTCCATCTTCTGTTGGACTTTTTTGAAGTTCTTGTCTGCCCTGTAGAAAAATTGTACATCCATTTTTAAACAGGGAAATTCTCTTCTCAGTCATTACTAACCGTCTGGCTAGTTTTGCTGGAAAATTTTTTCAGGAATCATCTGCCAATGTTGTTTCCCTAGAAGGCCATTCTGGCTACCTCACTAAGCTCCTGTTCATTCCGTAGCAAATAATTCCTCATGCTAAATAACTCACAAATACCCACGATTATGCCCTTCTCCTAATCATCCACTCCCGTTTGTCATCAAAATGGCATTAGTCATTTTCTACTCAAATTCAGCCCTTGTTTTCACAAACCCCCCCCCCCCCCTCCAGTCTAGAAGCACAATCTTCCAATCCTCGGTCACAGAAAGGCACGTCTCATGATACAGATGAGCAAACAGACGCAATGACATTGGCCAACACCTCAAAACTAGATAGCAGAGTCAGGATTAAAATTCATCTCCAGACTTTCAGTCCACATCTGGCATTTGTTTATTCTGTTATTATCCTAGTGTTTTTCTTCTCTGGTGCTTAGCTGGAATCCGATTCACCCCTCTGGAGGAAATCTTTCTTTCCCTACTCTCTTTTTAATGAAGTAAAAGCTGATGCTGATAATAGAAGGAAATGCATGATTTTCTTTGTTAACTCCCTGCCTTTTTATTGTCTGTCATGCGGATGAATGCTTTATGAAGTAAATGGCCCATACATTGGGAACACGGACTTCCTTTAGTAAGGATGGCTGTGTATAACCGTGACCTGGTGAGTCTTTGACATGGTAACAACCTGCAACATCCACAGAAACACTCAGTGAAGAAGAAATCAAAACAAACCCATGGTCTTAATTGTATCTCAAGTCTTCTGGGCCTCACCGTTAGCAGCCGTCCATCTTGGCCTTTGTCTCTGTTTCCTTCCTTCTTCCCACCAGCGTCACGGCGTACCCCGAGTAGCTACTAGATAAGGAACCCGAAGATCTCTTTGTACCGAGATGAGAATGTTCAATAATTATGTGTAATTTTTTTCCACTTCAGAAGATCAATTTTAAAGGGTCCCCATTTTCTTAATTCACAGAGAGTAATTATGGAAGGCATTGGTTTTGCAGCAATGTGGTGAGCCGTAAATGCTCTGAATCGTGTGCCTCTGTGTGGTGAAATCCTTCCTCAGTGTCTAATCCAACCAGGCAAAAATTAAAAGTGATATAAACTATGAATCAAAAATTATTACCAGCAAAATATCAAGGGCCTCAGTATGCCCCCTGCTTTGCCCTGCTGCTTTCCACTCTGTGCAAAACACGATTCACTGGCTGTGGACGCTCGCTGAACTTTTCAGTGTACTTGGATGTTTAAATCTTTCAGGTATCCCACTTGGTTTAAAACTGCTCCACACAGTTATTGTTTGGAGCTCATATTCTTAACAGAAGGGACCCAAGGCACTTTACAGGTAATCATCGCAAGAGAAAATCAGCAAGAAGACAGTTTAGCTTCCTATTGATGTCAGCAATTTAAGGCTTAAAATCAAAATTAACCGAAAGCAGAATAGAGTTTATTGGCTTTGAACTGAAAATGCGTTTTGCCTTTTTCCCTTTTATGTTTTTTTGTTTGTAATGGAAGTTTTCCAGTTAGACTTTCCAGAACCAGAACAGGTTTACAGAACGTGAATAATGCCATTGTTTAGCAAAATTGAACCACTAGACCAAACACAGTGAGAAAGTACTTGGTGAGCAATTCTTGGATTAATTACAGGGCTTCTGATGAGATGCGTTTAAAAATGCACATCGATTTTGGGAGGAAATCTGTAAGTAGGCTTTTACATTTTTTTTTAAAATTTTTAATTTTGTGATGGATTGTATGTTGTTCACGGTTAGCGCTCAAAGAGCAAATCCTCATCATTATTTCATCTTTTGGCCCAAGTGTAATCTTCTTACAGGGAAAGGTTATTGTTGTGATTTGTGCTATTTGACAAATTCTCTAGAAAGTCTGCACTTTTGTTCAGAGACTCTGGTAGGTGGAGAGGACATACGATATCTTGACCCATACTGGTAGCACTGATGGACTTGACTTTGTAGCTGTTAGCTGTAACTATATAAACGTAGCAGCTCTTAGCACCATGACCTTGGTCAATTCACTTTCCCTCTCCAAATTTCTTTTTGTTATAAAGATTTTATTTCATTCATTTGAGAGAGAGAGGGAGAGAGAGAGCACAAGAAGGGTAGGGTCAGAGGGAAAAGCAGACTCTCCGCTGAGCAGGGAGCCCGATGCGGGGCTCGATCCTGGGACTCTGGGATCATGACCTGAGCCGAAGGCAGACAACTTAACCGACTGAGCCACCCAGGTGCCCTCCCTCTCCAAATTTCAATTTCATCAAATGTAAAGTGAGAACCCCCCAGGGCTGACATGAAAAACAAATGAAGGGTGGGGTGGCTGGGTGATGGACATTGGGGAGGGGTATGTGCTATGGTGAGCGCTGTGAATTGTGTAAGACTGATGAGTCACAGAGCTGTACCCCTGAAATAAATAATACATAATATGTTAATTAAAAAAAAAGAAAAACAAATGAAATACTGTATATGAAAGAGCCTTTCCCACTGGAAGCATTTTCAAATGTCAGGTGCTTTTATTATTACTACCTAGTTTCATCTTCTTATTTCACAACTGAGCAAACTTGGGTCTCTTGATTCCAACCATTTTTCCATTAGAGCTTCCTCAGCTCCACTCTAAAATATGGATAGGGTATTAATATTAATCTTCCAATATTCATTTTGGAAAATAACAGTTTACTGTGTGAAAAGTCAGGCACTAATATCAGACGTCTATCCATGGATCTCCTTTCAGAGTTGTTTTATATTTATATCACTAAAACATAGAAATTATAGCAGCAGATAAAATTGACTGCTAGAACATGAGCTAATACTTTATTACATCTGTATTATGATACTGTCCTATTGGATTTTAACACTTCTATTAACTTTTATTATATAGAATTAGATTTAACTCATTATTAATTATAATATATGGTTCATTTAATAAAATGGAGAAATAAGGGAGGCATGAGAGTACATCTCACGGACTGACCTATGTATCCTGAGTAAATCTTACTAATTCAGTAGAAATAAGAATTTTTTAGTATTTTGTACTAATTAGATCAGAGAAGCCTTAAAAGTTTATTTATGGATTTTGCTCGTTATACTAACTTGCTGTCTCGGTGTAACATTCCTAGGGCCTGAATACTTTTTTCTATTAAATCATCTTTGAGTTTCTAGAATAATCAAAATGTTCTCCATAGTTTTAACTAAATTTCTTTCATGAGGTCAGACTTCCTGATATAGGTGTTTAAAGTTTAGTGAAGATGGTGGTAAATTGAAGAGAATCCATAAAAACACAGTTCTGGGTCTTCAGAGCCCCCCAGATGTAAAATTTTTGTCCAAGCCACCCGTGCTCTATAGCAACGCAGCTGCCAAGGGCCAGGATACCAGTAGGTATGTCACGTGCGTCCCTCATGACAGTGAGCCCAGTGCCTGCATGAGGTATTTGCTTAATAGACATTTGTGATGACACAGCTATTCTCACTGTCACACATTTGTACTTGAGTCTGTATTGCTCTATCAAGGTCTCTGAGATTTCTTGGTAAAAAGCAGCCCACATATTTTTTAGATGAAAAGACAGGCTCCTTCGTGTGGATTTGGCCATGAGAGTGAGCAAAATGGGCAGCGTGTAGGTGATTCATGCTCATGACTTGGACCTCACCATGAAGGGCCAGGTGAAGTTATCAGGCATACTTCAGATTCCTATGGCATGTTATTCCATCCAGCCATTCCATAGACCTTTACCTAGTATTCAACTATGTGTCAGATCCACAATTGGTGTCAGGGATAGAAAGAAGAATAGGAAGCCACAGCTTAGAGAGGGGACAGGCCTGGAAACCAAAGGTCACCTACCTCCTTATGTGCTACGTAGAAGCCAGGGCTTTGTGCAGAGGGAGCTCAGAGGGTGGGGAATTTCACAAATGACAGGAATAAGTGGACTGGGTCTTAAAGGAAGAGTAGAGTTTTGCCAGGCAGAAATACATTTAGGCTCAAAAAGAGGAAACACAAACAAACCTGGTGCAAATAACAGAGAAATGAAAAAGCATGAGAAGTGTGAGGTGCTGCTGGGCTCCTCTTTTGGTGCTCATGTAGGTGGAGGAGGATTGATGGGAGATGAACCAGGAAAGAGGGCTTGGAGTCAGAAAAAATGCTGTCATGTGGGCACAATCTTGTAACAAAGAGCCAATGGACCTTTTTGATTATGGGCTGCCATGATCAATTTTGACCTTAAGGACAATCAGTCTTACTGAGTTGAGCTTATGTTGTAGGGGAATAGAATGAAAGTGAAGGAGAGCACAGAGAAGCAGCAATGGAGAAAATGCCATGGATTTCTGGATGGGCAGAATCTAACGTCCCTGCCAGATTAGCTGGCCAGGTACCCTGCCTGCAGCACGTTTTGAGAAATTGGCCCCCAGCCTCTAGTCTACATCTGTCAGAGCTGAGGAAATAGAAATTGTTTTAATGTTTTAATTTCTTTTCTGCAACCTCTCCTTCCTGAAAACTTGTCTGTGGGTTAGAGAAAACAAATTGAAATTCCATGAAATGGTCTCTTGAGCTCCTCCTTCCTCATGCAACAATCAATTTCTTACAGCAAGGTGGGCGTTGTAAAGTACAAATTCTGCTGGAGAAAACATCAGATCGTAAAGCTGACCTGATTTTCATGAACAGAAAATCTAATTATCTGCCATCAATTCAGGTCTGGGCACATATTTCATTTTATTTTTATCAGGTGTGAGTGGTTTTGGCAAGCTTTATGACAAAATATCTAGATGTACACATTGAGTTTTTAAATGAAAGTATCAAAAACTAAAGTCTTGGGTTAATGAATTACATGGAAAATTGCTGTCACATTACATTATCTTATACAGTATTGGCAGGAGGATTGGTGAGAGAATTACAACCAAAATGATGTAATGAATTAGAAATTTACAAGTTGGGGTGTGGAAAGGGTAAAAAGAATATGATTCTGCTGATACAGTGAGCAGTCACTAAGAAAAGTGATTGATTCTTAAGTTACTTAGGAGGCTGTGTGTGTGTGTGTGTGTGTGCGCACACGTGCATACAAGTGCACACAGAGAGAAGAGAGAGAGGGAGACAGAGAAAGAGGAAACAGAAAGAATAAAGTGTCTTGAGGTTTCTGATGAGAAATAGCGATTTACTCTAGGAGGCAAATGAGATGTAAGAAGATGGAAGGCATGAATAAAATGACATCTGCTCCTTGCTCTTCTCTGTTTAGGCAGACAGGAGCAGTGAGAGGTTGAAGGCAAAAGAGGTAACAAGGGTTCAGCAGCAGTAGTTGGGGTCATGTCCGAGGGCCTGACTTGATCACAGACTGGACTATTGGGACTGGGGAAGAGGTCAGAATCTGATGATCAACAAGCTTATTGTGATGCTAGGCTAGGCTAGGCTAGAGGGCTAGGCTAGGGTTTCTAAAATCCCTCCTACTTCAGGTGGGGGTGGGGCGGGGGCTGAGAAAGCCCTTTGGGGTCAGCCCAGGGGTGTGGAGAACTGAGGAAAGAGATAAAGCTGAGAATGAATTTGGCCACCACAATGCCTTCTCTTGGACTCTTTCTACCTGCTGCCTCTCAAATCTCTTCTATGTGGTTATATCTTTCTTTGTGATTGTTTAATAACTATAAGATATTTATATAAATGGTGTTTTCAAGGGTCTGAGCACTGGAGATAGCTGACATAATAATATGGAAGGCTAAGGAATTTTGTGGGGAGGAGATAATAAACTCTGATCTTGATATATTTAATCTAAGCTATTATGGGAAATATCTTATCCTATGTGTGGAATATGGGCCTTCAGTAAAGATGAAGTGTCTAAATGAGGGGTCTCTGTCATGCCTATTGAAATAGAAATTGAAGCCCTTCATGTGAGCTGATGGACTTTCCTTAAAAGAGTGAGCTCAGAAAAAAAAAGCCAAGGAATGTAGAACCTGATACTGTAATCTCTTTGGTAACAGTGTGAAAAAGAGGAGACACTCACACACGCACACACACACACACCACACACACACAAGGCACAACAGTCATGGGAAGGTGGGAAATTGAAGCTGTAGGTAGGATGTCCTTTAACTTGAACAGGGAAACTCTAGCATGTCAAAATCAGAAGATCCACAATTATAGAGAAAAAAAAAAAAAGAGGTCATGGTTTGGGCCAAGGCGAGACTATTGGAAATAAAGCCAAAGAGCTGGTTTGTGTAGTGATTTGAAGGGAGATAGGAAAGATTTTGAGTTAGTAATGTTGGTGGTTTCAACACAAAAGAGAAAGGGAATGAGATGGCATATAGCAGGGGTAGTCATAGTGAATGGTGACTTTCTACATAGGAAGTGACCTGAAATGGATTCCTAGTGAAAAGAAGACTTGTGGCATCTTGAGAAATCAGATTGTAAACTTGTGTGGTTCTGAGACCTATGGAAGGAATATTATATTAGACCAATAGGTCCTCAGCTCCAGCTGACCATTAGAATTTCCTGCAAAGTTTTAAAAAAACAAACACATAGATTTCTTGTCCTTACCATAGACTCAGATTCTCTGGATGTGTAGGGGAAGGGTGAGTGGGGGGCTCTCTAGAGTTAAAAAGCTCCCCTAATAATTCTACAGCAATGATCCATTCATTGGCATGAGGAAAATATTTTACTAGCCCTCCTCCCATCCTCAGCTTAAGGGACTCAACAGCAAACATCATTAAGAGAAGAGCTTTTAAAAACCCATCTTTCATATCATCTCACTTTCCATATTTCAGCAGTTCATGAAATTCTGTAACAATTTCTTAGATTGATCGGATATTGTATTATCTATTGTTCAGGGTAGAAGCAAAAGGTGGTTCTTTACAGCCTTTGTGGATTCTGCCCACTGTAACATAGCAGGTAATTTTTCTATCAAGTCTACTCTCAGTACATTGATTAGTGGTAACATCCATTTATTATCTCATTGAATTACTAAGTCTATAAAGCATTCTGCAGAGGGGTATTCTTTCTGGTAGACCAATTGGTTCTGTAACCTGTATAATTGTCGCTTAGAAGCTCTCATGGAAATGCTCCTGGATGTATCGCGCACATCAGTGGCTGCAAATAAAATGAAGTCTGGCATTTATTATTGTGAAATTGTACCAAGCTTGTCGGGCATGACTCCACACAGTCATTTGCCCCAGTTCCTATTTGGGGCCAGATGAAATAATAGTCAGTGTGCTTCAATAGTGATATCCTTCCTGATAAATTTAGCATTTACTGAGGGATCCACTTTCCACACATGCGGTAACGGCACCATTTTCTCTGATTTTTGGCAGAAGTAACAGCTGGTGCCTCAGGATGGAGCTATAATTTTATGGTGTGGTGTCCAAGGCTGGAAATGGAAGTAGTAAACCACAAATGCCAAAGACAGCATAAAGAAAAATGTTCCTTAGGAAGAACGTGCCAATTTCTGAGCAATCAATTATTCCCTAACCTACACACTGACTTTTATGAATAAAACAGCCCAGGAAATGCATTTAATTAAGCAGACAGTTATGATAAAATGAGGTGCTTTTCCTCTTTAGCACGAAACCTCTCTTTCATCTCCTCCTCTGGCTTGCACCCTTGCTCTCTGGTAGATACGCTCTTGGGTTCCTTCCATTTCACAAACTCTTTTATAAACAAGGACTGTCAGGCCAAAGTGAGTGTTTGGGAGAACGGGAGAGAATGGGGTCTTGAGAGTGAAACGGATTGTCTCCAAGACTCTTTCCTCTTTGGAAATTTTCTCATCTGGCTCTATCTTTTTTTCCCCCACCTCTGTGGAACCAAGAGAGTGGTGTTATCTGTGAGGTTCAAAACTGGATCTATTGCCAAAGTTCCAGGAGAGAAAGACTGCCTAAGAGTGCTTCTTGGGGATGGCTTTCGTAGGGGAAAAGTAGTGCCTCTCTCCTGTACCTTCGGCTCTCTCACTTGCCTTCTAGTGCCAAATAGAAGCCAGGTCAGATGAGGGCCCATCGGCACCAGCCAGAGGGGGATAAGCAGTGGACCATACGATTTAGGTCAGCTCCAAACTTCTAGAAGGACTTGCCAACTCTAGTTGGGCCTTTGAGAAGAAGGAAATATTAAGGATCTTTGAGTCTATTACTGTGAAAATAGAAGATGAAATTATATAACTAAAATTTATTGCTACCTTAAACAACTGACAAAGTTGTGTGTGTTAACTTCTCAAATGAATTTGTGGTAGTTTCAATGAAAGATATAGGTACAAAGAAACCATGTCAACATGGGTAAAACATAAAAATGAGAAATAAATGAGTTAGTGGTAGAGAAGATAATGGTAGCAAAAAAACCCCTTCACTTGGGAAACAATTGTGCTTGAAATGGAGGCTTAGTCACATGCACACTGGCTTAACTGGGTGGACATTCTTCCAGGGGATGCTACTAACCAGAGATGGTACCTACATTTCCCTAGCCTAGAAAGATGACAAATAAGTATCAGCATTCTATATTTACGGACTATAATTTCTTAAATCCCCCAAACACTTGGTGACATATCTAACTCATAGAAGTTCTATAAAATATTTCAAGTGTTATTAATTTCATTTGCTATGAGAAAATTATTTATTGATTTTTTTTTTTTTTTGGCCAGATGGCATGTAGTAAAACTGACTCAAGGTGTAAATATAGAACGTAACTCACAGTGAAAAATGAATTCCACAGTGGTATGGAAAGTAAGGAGAATAAGACACCAAGTCCGAGACCTTGATGTCGGATCTACTCTCCAGTTTTCACCGGAAGCAAGCTTTGGAAGTATGTTAATTACACAGGTGTGGTGTTAAATAGTGCCCTATTTCGGGCACTAACCACGCTGAAGTTTAGACTACCTCTAACGTGGAGCTCCCAGACCCTTATGCCTGTGGCAAAATTCACATCAACTCAATCGTCAGTCCTTTTCATTACGGACATAGGGTTGAAGGAATTTCTCAGTGCTCTGCGCTTTGAGCTTCTAGAGGAACTGCACAGGTTTATGGAAAGCCAGTTTTCATCATCAGATTTAAGGTCTGTGATGAGGCCTGCTTGGAATCCTGGAAAACAGAGGAATTAAATAATATAATGTGCATTACACAGCTCCACAGCAGCGGTGGAACTGGAAGCTACTCACTTTGGAACCTTGACTGCATTAACATTGGGTCAGTGGTTTGCTTAGGATGGAGCTTGGGGTGCAGGGGCTGGGTCTCCTGAAGTAGCACTCCTCTAGACCAACACATGATGCTCTTCATCCGCCATGGTCAGACTACAGAGAATAGGCCTCCATAAGGATAATAAGTAGAGTCTGTCCATACTAGACCACATGTGATCAAAACGCTGGCAGCCAATAGGATTTCTTTTCCAAAGGATAGATTCTACTCCAGAATAATGATGAGATGACGAAGGAAGGCTTTAATGATTAGGCAAACTTGTTTAAGGAGCAAATCCTTCTTTGTATTTCCCAAACCATTTGAATTAGGATTCTGGAAACAACCAGAGCAAATTCTCCTATACTACTTGCCAGGAAACTCTGTCCTCAAACTTCCTCTCCTCATTTAGAAAAACACAACTACAGAAATTCAGCTTCAAGGTTTGTGCGTTTTGATACATGTTGATGATTTTACATGGTAATTGATCACTTGGAAATTGATAGGCTCTTGTTCTTAGTTCCAGTCTTAACAGGAGAACAAGGAGAGGCATAAAGCATTACTCATCAGTGGCCGTATTTGGCAAAGGCAGGTCTCTCTCCCCTTCTATTATCATCCATCCTGATAGAGCTGTGACACAGACCAGATGTCATTTCAATGTTAAAATTACATTGTTTTCATAACAAAGTCAGCTTACATCACTCTTAAATAGATCACACTAATGTTCCTCTGTATACTGTCATGGAGAGAGTGAGCTAGATCTTTCCAGAGGACTTGCCAAGCACAAACTATAGGAGGAGTTAAGATTTTCTCAGGGCACTCAGCAGCTGGCTCACAGCCTATATATCTCCATATCTCTCTGCAGCATATTTCAGGTCATTGCAATATAAAATGCCCTTTCTACTGATTTCTTTGATTCCTGGAGGAAATTACAGGTACTTGTTCTTGTGGTAGGTAGAAGGCCAAAGTTTTCATTGGCTGGAGCTCTTTTATTGCCTGTTTCCTTTGCCCTTCCTTCTTGGGCCCTGGTGACTCTGAATTAATTTATAGTCCAATACTTAAGAGTATCATGTGCACTATCTTTCCCATTTAACAGTTGGAACTTGGAAGATAACAACTTTAAATCCAGGGTCAGAACACATATTTTTTGAATCAGAATATCTCATGAGAGCCATACATATGTATTTTTTCTTCTAGGCTAATACCATCCCCCCCACCCCCTCCCTCAGCCCGCCATTCTAAAAAAAGCATTTGCAGAAAGCACTGAGGCTCACAACATGACAGTGGCAAGGTTTAGAAGTACACTGGACAGCCAATGTGTCACTTCATTAAAAAGTCACTGTTCATGAATTGCAATTACCATTTGGTTTGAAAGCATAATGTTCATGACTAAGAAACTGTCCCTAGGCCCAGAGAAAGTGTCTTGCTGGCTTTTCTCGAGAAAGGGAATGCCAACCAGAATGGCATCTCTGTAAGCAACTTTAGGCATTTTTTAAAAAGTGCCCCCACGAATGAGCCACGAGAGCGGACACGCTATGTGAAAGGACTCAGGGACCCTACAGCCGTGCTCTGCTCGGAGTCGGCTCAGACATCTCGGGACTGTTGCCCTTCCGCCAACTGCTCACATTCGATAAAACAAAAGGGTAACTTTAGGCAGCCTTCCCTCATTCTCCGTAATTGACTGATGTTATTAGTGCTGCTTTTTGCCCAGGCCCCCCGAAGCATGTCTCCTTGCAATTCCTTCCAAATGTCCCTTATTAGAAATTCTGCATTCCTGATCCTGGAGGTAATAAACCTGGACACACAGCTTTCATTAGCAAATGGAAAGAGGCTCAGAATGTATCCAGAGATAAACAAGTCAAAGGGCGGGGAAGATTGGGGCAGCTTGAGGCTAAAGAGCATCACTGTCATCGATTCAGAAAAATCAGGCATTCTGCTCCCCCATAATGTTTCACCACTACTAGCTCTTTATGCTTGCCCAGTTGGGTTGCCAGCAAACCTAAACAGAAAGTGTTGCACATCCATGAACCATTCCCAAATCACTGGCCTGAAAAAATGCCATTCTGTAGGATGCCTACTGCTAAGGCTTCCCTTTGTTGCCCAAGAGAGCTGCAAGAAGAGCTCAGAGAAGTCGTGGCCAAAAATACATAATTACAACAGAGGGAGGAAACCAAAAGAACAGCAAATGGAAAAAGATGAACAAATTCACTGCGGCTAATGGGGCGGGGGGAGCTTTAACCTAAGTTCCTTCATTCTGACACGATGAGGGTTCAAAGCAATTTTATAAACCTAAGTTTAAGAGTGGAAGGGAAAAAATTCAGAAAGATCTGTGTGTTCTTTAGATGACATTTGAAACACACTTGCATGTTTTTAAAAACCATTTGTTGCTGTTGCTATTCAGGTGGTATGCGCGAATGTTCAGAAAACATCTTAAATGTGGGATTTGTTGTTCTATCCTTTAAGATTGGTTTAGATGGCTACTTTATAATAATTGGGGACTTATTCCGGGTGCAACATTTATAGACAATTCTAAGGTCTGAAAATTCCTGTAAGGAATTTTAAATTTATCCTAATTCCCATGATCCTTTAACAAAATCAACTACAGATTTTCAGATTATTTTTCCATCCCAATTAAGGGCAACCACAATAACAACTACGTACTTCAGTTTTTAGCAGAAGCGACCACACGTTTTTGCCCTTAACTGAAGGGAAAACAACCATATGGACCTTGTTCTTAGCCAGCACTCCATTAGCTAATTAAATTTACAAAGCCCAACCAGTGAGAGACCATGGATTAGCTGCATTTTAATGATTCCACCCCTCTGGCCGAGCTAATGGTATCTTGTTTCAGAGCAACCTGGAGAAGTTTGCCTCATTTTGAACAGGTTGGACGGATGAGTGCAAATCACATATATAATTTTTCTTAAGGAAAAAGAAAAGGCAAAGTTAATTATAATCACATATTTTATTTACCCAAAATGTCCAAAATATTATCATTCTAACAGAGAATCAATATAAAATTTGTTAATGAGATATATTCTTTTTTTCACATGAACTCTTTGAAATCAGGTATACGTTCTACAGTTATGACATCTCTTAATGTGGACTGGCCACATTTCAATTATTTCATTTTTAGTAGCCACCTAGGATTAGTGGCTAATGTATTGGATGGCATAGGATTGAGTGGTAAGATGCAGCACTCTGTATCTTTCTATTGCTCATACCCATAGTCTTTTTCAAGAGTTTAATCCTTCACTCTTTACAACACCTGAGCATTAGCTAGACATATAGCCATTCACAGTGGTAAGTTAACCTAAAGATACAAGAATAAAAGCTAGCCTGCTCCCTATTAAGGAAAACATCTCTAATGAAAACCACATCGTATTTTTTTTTAGGTGTAAAAAGTGCTAGGGACAGAATAAGGCCCAACCCTTTAGCTTGCTGACCCATTCTGAAGTAAGGGATTACAGAATGCTTCAAGCACCTTAAGGCATGTTGTGAAAGTTTGAGTTTGAATAAGTCTTTTCCAAAATTTTGTCAACTTTCTGCTTCAGTTGTGTATAACTCGCCTGTGGGTATCGTGATCGTAGTTTCCTACCTAGAAGTAGGGAAACATGATCTGACAAAGGAATGAATTGTGCCTGTGTGATTTGTTGACATAAAAATCCTCATCCAGACATGGGAATAAAATATATTTAGTGAAAAGATTTGACTGGAGCAAACAAAATTATAGAAAATTAGTTTGTTTTCAGAGAGTTCGCCAAACTTAGGGAGAAGAAATAACTAAGCTTGTACTTGGCAGTGATAATGGGACAAAAGGATTGGGGCTATGAAGAATCAAGATAGAACCCATTAGACTGCATCCTCACCTAATTTCTGGAAGGCCAGTGTTAGTTAATACCAGAGCTGTGGAAAACCGTTGAATTTTAAAGTCAGGGTACCTGCCACTTCCCTCAATATCTACTTCTAGAATTAAAAGATGTCATCTCATCACCTTGGGACATTTATTTTAATCTGTCCTGAATGTAATTATTCCATCAAGCTATTGTCACAAAATCCTATTAACTCAGAGAGTGATTGCATTATTCACTCCCTACTCATTCCTTGATTTCAATGCCTATTAAGTGCAAGTTTCAGGCAGCCAATATGAAGGATCACCTTAAGGATTCTTAACATCTTTTTGATTTTTAAGAATTGTTTTCTACCTGATGTTCTGAACATCAGCCTCAAAATGAGAATCGGATAATATTACTGTTCATCATAACGATATATCTAGGCTTAAGAAATTCAGAGAAGGTCTGAGGGTTTTAATACGAATCAAAAATTAGATTCATCAAATGACCTAAATACTGCCTTTGATTATCCTAAAAGGCAATCATCAAAAGCACGAGATTAGAACCAGTATAATGATGGATGCCTACACAAACAATGGGATTCTACTTCTTGAATAAGCTCAACAGAAATCAGGATTACACTACCTTAAACCTCAACAAGTGATCCAAGGTAAGACAAAAGAACTTTTTATTTCGATTTTCTAATCTAATTACTTGAAATGACTTTGAATACTATACAAAATGGATTCTATTTATACATTTAACAAAAATAATATGACATGATTGCTCAAGAAAATAGGAGACATGAGGTCCCCCTGTCATAGATGCTGGTTCCAAGTTTCTAAATTAGAATATGGAATCATGACTTCTGGAATGTTTGGTTTAATCATCTATATGGCTTGTCCTAGGAAATGTGTTAAGTTGGTGAAATGTAACCTCCCTTCCCCTTTTTTAGGATCGATGGGATACTGCTCTCTGGAGCTCCCACTAGTTGCAACTTATTTTATTTGAAAGGTTTCCAAGGACAAGACCCGAAAATATGTGCTAGACCTCTTTTCAAAGTATGTTGCAGCTCTTTTAAATTGGCCAGATTGAAGTAACCTTAAGGTTTATGAGCCAGACCTCCTTCATTGCCACATCACTGGAAAGACTTTCTCTCTAGAATCCAACCTGTCCAAAAGAACTGTTGTAAATGTTTTATGCACCTTGAGTACCCACAGCCAAGGAAAGAGAAGAGAATGTGGAGGATGAAGGGAGGGGCAGGAATAAAAAAGACAGTAATAGTGTCTATTTTATAGAAAGAACCAATTTATGCCGTAAGCCAGTAAGTATTGAAGCACATTCAAAAGTTGGTCTCCTGGGCCTCTCACTTTCTAGTTCTAGACCTCTCTCCCTGGTCAAGGTCCCAAAGGCCCACCTCCTGTCTTGCTTATCAAATCCTTCTTACAAGAATAGATCTAAATATCATTTACACACATGACAGGTAACTGCTTAAATCTCTCCTGGGAATCACTAGGCACTTGTACCTCAAAAGGGAGTGAAATTGAAGTCAAGTGAATACTCTGAGTGTTAGTCTTTCACGTACCACTGGTCAGGAAGGAAGGGATGGGAAAGAGATCCTGACACTGTTTCAGAGAATATGGCAGCTTGTCTGGGAATGCAACAGGAACCGCCTCCCCCTTATATTTTCATGCTGGGGCTTTGGTTGCTATACTTGGAAGTAAAATTATACAGAAGGCAACAGTTTTCTCTTTGGCACATTAATCAATCAGCTCTGCTTAGAAGGTCCCATAAACAGGGAAGAGCGAACAAATTTGGGTACCAGAGGAATCCTCTGGTCCTCAGCAGTCAACTCCTCTTACCTGATGGGAAGCAAACAGGAGCTGAAATGAGAAACCAGGGAGCAATGAGGGTCTGTTTCCTCTTCTCCTCTCATATGCCCACTTAGGCTTAAATGTCTTTAAAGAATTCAAAACTCTGCACACTAAATGCATGCTTACTTTTGAGGGGAAAAGAATCAGAGAATGTCAAATTTAGGAGGCTTTGAGATTGTTCATTCCAGAGATGAATGCTTCCATTTTCCCTTCCCCCACTCATGCCAGATATCATCCATTGATTCATTCATTTAGCAGCCATAGAGACTGTTCTTGGAGCTGGATACAGATCAGCAAAACAAAAGAGGAAAAGGTCCTTGCCTTCTCCTTGAGGTGAGACATATGTAGACAATATATATAATAAATAATTAAACTACAGAGTATGCTAGAAGTGCTATGGAAACCATAGAGGAGAGTTAGAGAGAGGAGTGCTGGGCAGGGGGTGGCAGTTGTGATTTTAAATAGAACGGTCAGGGTAGGCCCTATTGAAAATATGGCATTTAAGAAAAGACTTCAAAGAAACAAAGGAGTTCGCTCTCCAGATTTTTTCCAGCGGGGTGTGGGGGCGGGGGGGGCGGGAAGCAGAGGTGAAGAAGGTCCAGCCAGTACACATATGTCTTAGGGTAGGAAAATGCTTGCCTTGTTTATGGTTTAAGGAGGTTTCTGTAAATGATCCAGAGGTAAGAGCACAGTTGGGGAGGAGGGTGTTTGGTGAGGCCAGACCAAGTGGGCCATATAGACTTTTTTTTTAAGTTTTTATTTATTTATTTGAGAGAGAGAGAACGATTGCACCCAAGAGCAGGGGGAGGGGCAAAAGGAGAGGGAGAAGCAGACTCCCGCTGAGCAGGGAGCCCGATGTGGGGCTTGATCCCAGGACCCCAAGATCATGACCTGAGCCAAAGGCAGATGCTTAACCAACTGAGCCACCTGGGTGCCCCCCACACAGACTCTTGAAAGGACTTTGGTCCTGAGTGAAATCAGGAACACTGTTTTGAGCCGAGAAGGGATTTAATTTGACTTGAGCTTTAATGGATCACTCTGGCAATTTGTTGAGAATAGATTGTTGAGATAAGAATGGTAACCAGGAGGCTACGGTAGCTTCAGGCAAAAGACAATGGTGCCTCAGAAGGGAATAGCAACATTTAGGAGGGCAAAGTGCAGAGCTCTAGATGCTGGCAGATGGGTTGGCATGGTGGTGGGAGTCTATGGAAAGTCTATTCTGATTGCTTCTCTTTCCTCTGGGAGATAGGGAGCCAGATCATCAGCTGGGGGTGGGGACAGAAGAGGGGAGGCCCTGGACATACGAGTAAGGAAAGGGCTGGACTGAAATAGCTGGATGGTGGAGAGGAAATGAAAACTAGGGAAATACAGAGTGACTGATGGCATCATCAATGCTTACTACTCAGTATTGCCTCCATTCCCACAGGTATCAAAATCTTTCTCCACCGCAGAACCTTTAAACAGCCCTGTTGATTGATCTGAGTTGGCAGATGAGAGAACGTGTATTTGCCGGTTTTGATCTCATCTAACCTACTTCTTTGGTAAACTGAAGTCCGGAGAGTATGTTTTAAATTTCCATCTTTGAGGATCCTTTGAATTACCAATTAGCAAGTGCCCTAGTAAGGAAAACAATTAGAATGCCTATCTAAATATCATACACCAGGGGGGGCCTGATAACTATGACTTTGGGAAATTCAGGCTCTAGGATAAGGGTACCAAGGGCTGCAGCTGAGTGTCTGAACCAGGTTTCTGTTAATGCCACAGGAAGAAGACACCTGCTCGATGGATTTCTCCGTAACTCTTAGCTCTTTACATTCTGGTTCAAAGTTATATCTTCTGCACATACGGGCTTCATTTTTCAAAAGGTGCCAGGGAGATCAGCCAGGGTTTTTTTGTCTTTTGAATTGACTGGCATGACTTTTAAACAGGACCCAACAGTCACATCTGATTTCAAGAAACTGAGGAGACAATTAAGAATGGGGTAGTCACTACTGAATGTAGAGTGGATATGCTTGCTTCTGCAATTTGGGGGCGGGGAGGAAGGTCTATTTAAGTCATCCTAAAAGGGTTCCTGCTATAAAATAGAAGTTAGGGAAGGGGTCAATCTGAAACACAAATAACCTTCCTGCTTTACCAGTAATTTAGTCTTACCTAATGAATGCTGAATAACCAAAACATTTATTGACATTTCTGCACCCACACTGGGAATTGGTTTGTGACCTTCAGAACTCCCCACTCTTCTGAATTGCTTCTCATCAGTTCTCTCTCTACTCTCCTTCCCACTCAGTTTACTTCTTGGAAGGCTTGTTGACCTTTACAATCATTTCCTCTCTCTCACCTGATCTCAGTCAGCTCATAAGTCTGTCCCTTTTCTCATAGAGAGCTTCTTAGAATGGGTAAGTTCACAAGGCACCATTAACACCATAAAGCCGCATGCAGTTCTAAACAGACGCCCAGGGGCTAGCTCACACATGGCAGAGCCCTTGTTGGATTTTACCAAGACCCTCATTTTCAAGTGGTCTATCACTTTTAGAAAAATCAGGCCATTCTTAAGTAGATCTTTTCTTTGTTTTTCCAGTCTGGAAATAATTGCCGTGTCAAGTTCAATAATAAAATGAATGGCTGCTGTTGACTGAGGACCCACTCTGGGGTGTGGAGCTAGTGAGAGTGTCTCCAGCCACCCCCCAACAACCATGCCAGCCTTGTCCCTTTCCATTTTTTTTTACTGTGGATACTCATTGGATCTGAAATTCATGCAGACTGGCACCTCTAAATTAACTGCCATAGTTTGTCCTATAAAAATTGTTAATGATGTTGGGACTTTTATATTCGGTTTTTGACATTTTGTTTGTCACTGTGAAGAGCCAGTGGGGCCCATAGTCGGGTCAAAGTAGACAAATACTAATGTGGACCTGACGTTTACCACAAAGACTGGGGCTAAAGAGATAGATGAGCAAATCGTCAATGCTAAGCAGAGAGTGGGAGGTGTAGGTCTAGCAAAGGAAAAAGACCCTGGGAGGCACAAGATGTGGCTGACAGCAGCATCTTGGGAGATTTTCATATTTAGGTAGTAGGAAGAGAAAGACAAGCCATAAAAGGATCCGTTAGGGGCAATGGAAAAAGCTAAGTAGCGGACTTCTGAAACTGTTATGAAAGTCAAAGGAATAGCTCTTGAAGGTACTTCAAATGGTCGGGGCTCTAGGGGTCAGTACTGTGGAACTCTTACAGATCTGGAACAGGAAAAAAAATTAAATCATCCTTAAGAGGGTTAACTCAGCAACATGATGGGTGAAAAAGCCCCGTTCCAAGGGACTAATAATCCTCTTTTATTTCACAGGAGTGGACAGAATCGTGGGGACAGGTGAAAGAATGTTACTTTTAGAAAATCAGTGAAGTGTTGAGCGATTCATGAATACCACAATAAAAGCCCAAAAAGTGACACATGAATAAAATATGGAACTGTATATAATAACATGATTCTATACTAAATTAAAATTCAATGACCAAAATTTAAAGCAGAAATCAAAGATGTGGCATATACACACAATGGAATATTACTCAGCCATAAAAAAGAATGAGATCTTGCCATTTGCAACAACATGGCTAGAACTAGACTATAATGCTAAGCAAAATAAGTCAGTCAGAGAAAGACAAATACCATATGATTTCACTCATACGTGGAATTTAAGAAATAAAACAAATGAACAAAGGGAAAAAAAAGAGACAAACCACGAAACAGACTCTTAACTATAGAGAAGAAGCTGACGGTTACCAGAGGGGAGGTGGGCGGGGGATGGGTGAAATAGGTGATGGGGATTAAGGAGTGCACTTGTCCTGATGAGCACTGGGTGCCGTATGGAAGTGCTGAATCACTGGACTGTACACCTGAAACTAATATAACACTGTATGTTACCTCTACTGGAATTAAAATTAAAAACTTAAAAAAAAGATATAAAAGGAATTTTGAATGAATTCATAATATATTCTCCAGCACATTGCATTTGTCTTAGTTTTTAAAATCTATAAATATTTTATGTAATTTAAATAAGGAATGAAGAAGAGGAGGAGGAGGAGATAAGAATTTCAATATGACCCAGAAAGGGGGCTGAGGAGAGGACATAACTCCTAGGCATCCTAAGGGAGGACATGTAAGGGATAGCGCCTTTTCCTGATGACTATCTGCTACTTATCACCAAGTGTTAGTGAGAAGACATGCAGGATCTTGAAGGCATCATGAGCATCTCGAAGAAGGAAGGAAGGATTTAGAAGCACTAAAGAGTAAATACCTCTAGCCCCCTTCTTTCCTCTAGGAAACATTAACATTTTTCAAATTCCTAAGCAAAGTGTCTTGGATTCAGAGTTCCTCTTTATTCGGCTGTGCTGTCTCCTTCCAGCAGCCACATGTCCCGTGGATGGATCTATAAGTTTGGGACAACAAAGTGTATGTGTGGAGGCAGGGTTGGGGGTGGACAAGAGAGGTAAGACTAAGTCAGGGCCAGCAGCTGCCTCCAGTTAGCTCAACAGAACACTCACGTCTGATTTGTGGAAGTGACATCATCATTAGCTCCAGATCAATACTGGCCAAAATTTAAGAACTCGACTGTGGTTTGCCAGCTTTAAATCTTTATAATCTAAAGTAGATGACCAAGTTGACTCTTCCCTGCAGGCCCCCTCTTTGACTTCAGAATCGATGGCACATTTTCATTTCTAATTTCCAGCCTCATCCAGTTCCTGGTGATATTAGCATGTGTAGATCATTTGCTGGGGCGATCACAAAGTGACTCAGGAATGAAAGCTACTGCTAAAGGTTCAAGAGGTCTATTTAGAACTGTATTCCTTGCTCTCCCCCATCCCACCCCACCCCACCCCACCCCCACCGTACATATGGTCTACAGCCGAGAGAACCGGCCTTTTCAAGACAGAATGTGTTTTACCAGTAGATGGAGTGAGTGGTTCCCAGAACCCTGTACTTGCTAGTTACTGCTGTAGTCTTTCAAAAAGAGACAAAGCCCTCACCAACAACTAATTATGGAACTTAATGTATAATGTATAATTGCAGCTGGTGAATGTAATCAATGACATGGATGGCTCTTGCCTGCAATGTTTTGTAAGAGGGAGGCATTCATTCTGTCATATCGATATCTGTATCTGTATGGATGTATGAGTATATATACATATATATATATGGATATATGAGTAAATGAAGGGAAGTAGTAGGGCAGAGAGTAAACTTGGGGTACCAAAATCCCTTCATTTCTACACAATTTTGCCTAACTCCAGCCCAGCATCTGGGAAACAATGCCAAGTGCATTTTTCCCCCCCTTCATCTTAATGTTTTTCAAAAGTGATCATTTTATTCTGTGGTTTGGTAAAAGGGCGGGATGGGGGGAAGTCCACTTCGCAGCTGGTACGACACAGAAGAGAGCTGCGTCAACTCTCAAAGGCTGCCAAGCCTTTCTTTTGGCAGAAGCACTGGGGATATTACACTGGGGATAATTTATCATGCTTGCTTTGGATGTTCCAAATTTGCAAGCTGTGGCTAATTTCCAGAGACAGCAGGGCAATAAACTCCACTTTCCTAAAAGAAAAACAGTAACCGCACCACCTTTCAATTAAATGGGCCATGGAAAATGAACAGCCACAGATGATCATGGATATTCAGAAATCCTCAGAAAGCCTGAGTGTGGCCACTAGTGGTGGGAATAATGACTGTGTGCCCGGAGAACCTGGAGAAGCCTGGTTTCATGGGTATTAGGAATTGGCACGCGCATCTGCTTCCACATCTGTCTCTTTCTGTACATGTCCCTACATGACTATGTACGCACATGCACATGTGAGCCCTCACACGTGCAAGACCAAAACACACCAGTGTTGGATGCTGATGGAGGAATTACAGCCTCTTCTGTTATGAATCAGGTGAAGTTTTCCTCACCGTCTCTGGGGTCTGCTCTTTCCTCAATCTCCTGGTGCTCTCAATGTGTCTCCTTGATCATCCAAGGCCCCTTGGAGCAGGAACCAAACAGCACCTCCCTCTAGATCAGCGAGCCCTGTTGGGGAGTTGTCCTCAACCCCTCAACTCTCCCTACATATGTCTGTTGTCTTCTGTGTTTCCTGAGCCAGGTGTTCAGAAACTGCTTAGCAGGTCATCTATTGGTATATTATGTTAATGGATCAGTATTTTACAGAGGATTTCCAGGCCAACATTCAAAGGAATGCGGTTGGTGGGCATTCTGAGTGGGTGATTAGTGGGTAAATGGAAGGATATCAGGGGCTGAGAGTCTAATCCCGAGTAGGAAGTCACTTTCAGATGCTCCTACTACTTTTGTGATCCAGGACCATGTCATCTGATTATATTAACATGCCAAGTATGTGTTCATTACAGAATCCAGACCAGGACCACACTATGCCTCTAACTTCAGAGAAAGCAAAGCAACCCCAGCAGTGTGAGGTTTGCCCAATAGAACACAAATGTCAGCTAGGAGTCCATTGTTCCTCTCCCCTCTCCAGTTCACACAGGGTAGGCTGCTGGCTTACTTTTTGTCTCCTCATTTTTTGTTTCTATGGATGTGTTGATGATTACAGGCTCAGTTGCTGGGGTGCAGAGGAGTAGCTTGGGTCAGTCTCTACTTTCAAATTCAGGAATGCTGTAAAGTCAGGCAGGGTCTCATGAATTCTGAAATGCACTAGAAATATTTTCCTAATTTCTTTTTTGTGCTGATTAATATGGGTACTTCAATGGTTTCCCTTTCTTGCCCTGCTAAAACATTTATAAAAGTATGCATATAGAAAGAGCTCAATATAGGTTAGTTCTTATTATTTTTATCCAATAATTGCTGAAGCTAATCATATTTCATGGCTCCCAGCCCCCAAACCAATGGAAGTTCCCTTCTGTTCCTCATGATCCTTTTTGTTTTTAAAGATTTTATTTATTTATTTGTCAGAGAGAAAGAGAGAGCATGGGCGGTGGGGGGGGGAGGGGAGGGGCAGAGGGAGAGGGAGAAGTAGGCTCCCCACTCAGCAAGGAGCCCGACGTGGGCCTCAATCCCAGTACCCTGGGATTATGACCTGAGCCAAAAGCAGACGCTTAACCGACTGAGCCACCCAGGCTCCCTGTCCTTCATGATCCTAACAAACTCCTCTGTGCTGGTCTGATACCTGACAAAATAACTTGCCCTAAGGTGTTAATGGGTGATGGTGGGTTGACATCCATGCCTTCCTAGTGCATGTTATTTCACGACCTGACCTCTCCTTCAGGCTTCCACTGCTTTCCGGCTTCTCTTCTGTCCTGTATAGTTTCTCAGATGCCTCTCTTCCTGGCCCTAAAGCTTCTAATGTTTAGGTAAGTAGCCGTCATCTTCTGAGTTCAGAGGATTCACACTGTAGAGGGAACTGTGATCCCAACCTCCACCCTAGACCATGTGCGGAAGCCAACTTAAATAGAACAACAAGGTAAGGCTCTGCTAAAATTATCCCATCTGTCAGTCTGTGAAACCACTAGTTTGAAGATTTTAATCATAACATTGACACACATAATGCTAATTTCATACAGTTATGTAACTTAACTGAGAAGCCCATCGAAGTCATACCTGCATGGCAACAGACCTGAGGTTGAAAAGTGAAGCATGTTAAGTAACCATATGGTTAATTTATATTTACCTACCAGCAAGCATTTCTGTATTCTGAAACAAACATGTGGTGAATGGATTGCATGGAGGCGTGTCCTCACATCCAGAACCAGTATTAAGAGGGAGGGAACAACTAAATTATCTCATTGGGGTAGCAAAGGGACAAACACTTCAGAATGTCATGGGAGGTCATATTTCAACTACTTACGGTTCATTTGAAAACTGACTTAATTCTGGCACTGTTATTAATGAAAGTTTCAATTAATAACCATTTTGGATCTAAATTTCACATTATTGGTATTTCTCCCCTCTTCTACTTATTAGGATGCCTGGACTACTTGACTTACATTAAAAATATCCTATTTCCTGATGCTAGTTGTGTTTTGCTTTGATAAACTCGTTGCAAATTGTGTGTAATTACTGCATTGTGAACAAGGGAATGGCAATAAATTAGGCATAGCGTTTTTGAATAAAATATAAGCAGCTTGAAAAAACGGTCTCTGAATGACAACAAATTTGGCATGACCAAATAGGTTAGGATTACCACTATACATTTTTATTTATTGAATGTTATGTCTATAGAGCAAAGGGAAAAAAAGAGGAAGCATACTGCAGGCATTAGCCTGTGTACTTTTCCGATTTTTTGGATGATCACATTTATCTAGGGCCTAGAATGCTTTATAAAAGATGAAAACATTCTTGTGGGAGGAAAAACCAATTAAATTCCTTGCTTGCAGAGATTGGTAACCTTGTTTCTTGTATCTTAGATTTCACCAGGACACCCCCATCTTTGGATGAAAAATGCTGACCAGTGTGTTCTGGGAATCTTGGCTCACCCCAAGGCTAATGAGCACAGTGTCCTGGCTGCGTGCCCAGCTTTTGTGAGAGGGAGTTACCCCCGAGTGCTTTTTTTAACTTACGCTAAAGTTTTGACTTAGAAAGCAAGATCTGCCAGTGCATCAGAGGGGAACTGGGCTTTCCTTTCTATAACCGTCAAACTCAAATCCTATTTCCACCTGCAGCCAGGGACCAGCCTGCTTGGGCTGATATCATCGCCATACACAAATCTCTGTTGGCGCAGCTAAAGAGGGAGGAGTGCAGATAGGTCTCTCCTAGTTTGGGGGAACCCAATCGATGTACCCCTTTCAAAAGGGATGCAGGAGAGGGGTGGGGTGGTAGAGATGAATCCTAAGGGGGTGTGTATGTCCACAGAGGAGGAACAGCAGAGCATGCCAAAAAAGGGAAAGTGAAGAAGAGTAGCTCTCACTTGACCTTGTAGGCTTCCTGCATGGAATTGAATTTCAGAAACTGGCAGAGGCTTACAAGGAATAATCATAGCAATTGCCTCACCCCCTCCTGTCAGCACATGGCAAGTTCGCTGTGGGTAGGACAGCAGGGAGTTCTTTCCAAACATTCAAAATATCGGCAACATTTTCTTAAACTTCTCATCAACCCGTAGAGATGACTGGAAACATCAGAAATTCTCTGTCCAATTCAATGCTCACGAAGTTTTCCCAAGCAGCAGAATGACAAATGCAGTTGAAGTGTATGCTTACAGTCTCCTTCAGCGACGCTTGCTGATCTACGATAGAACTTACTGGCATTTTTTAAAAGGCCTCAAAGACCCCCATTACAAGGCATTTTTTCCCCTTTGGTCTTCATTCTAAATAAATTATTAGCGATCTCACAAGTAACGTCTTCTGAAGTCACTTCAGCCCGTTTTCTTCTAAGTTTTAGAATAGCCATAAAAGAGTCAAATCAGTATTTTCACTAGTCTTACTAAGTCCATAGGAGAGATGTCATCTAAGTCAGTTTGCCATCCACGAGATGGCTTGGAAACTGGGATGCAGCCCCAGCACAGCTCCCCTATGACAGCATGATTTTTTATCTATCTTTCTGGCCAAGTGTGGTTAAGCAGAATTTGACCGAAATTGCAAGTAAATAAGATGATTTTTGTCTTTTTTTTTTATTTTTTTTTTTTAAACTGAAAGCTGCCTTTTTTTTTTTTTTTTTAAGATTTTATTTATTTATTTGAGAGAGAGAGAATGAGAGAGAGAGAACACATGAGAGGGGATAGGGTCAGAGGACGAAGCAGACTCCCCGCCGAGCAGGGAGCCCGATGCGGGACTCGATCCAGGGACTCCAGGATCATGACCTGAGCCGAAGGCAGTCGCTTAACCAACTGAGCCACCCAGGCGCCCTGTCTTTTTTTTTTAAAGATTTTATTTATTTATTTGACACAGAGAGACAAAGCGAGAGAAGGAACACAAGCAGGGGGAGTGGGAGAGGGAGAAGCAGGCTTCCCGCTGAGCAGGGAGCCCGATGTGGGGCTCGATCCCAGGACTCCGGGATCATGACCTGAGCCGAAGGCAGATGCTTAACGACTGAGCCACCCAGGCACCCCAAGATGATTTTTGTCTTGCCTGAGAGAGAGGGATCACTATTTCTTATGTTTCCTTTTTTCATCTCAGGCAAATGAGGCCAAAGTCCCTTGGCTGTTCTTATATCTTTGAACCTGTGACCTTGCAACTGGCTAATAATGAACCAAAAAGAGTATCCATGGCCATGCCTTGAGAGGCTTGTCTTGAAGAAAAAGAAGAGACTGGGGCGCCTGAGTGGCTCAGTTGGTTAAGTGTCTGCCTTCAGCTCAGGTCATGATCCCAGGGTCCTGGGATCGAGCCCCACATTGGGCTCCCTGCTCAATGGAAAGTCTGCTTCTCCCTCTTCCTCTGCTGCTCCCCCTGCTTGTGTTCCCCCTGCTTGTGCTCTCTCTCTCTCTCACTCTATCTCAAATAAATAAATAAAATCTTCAAAAAAAAAAAAAAGAAAAAGAAGAGACAGAAACAAAGGACGAGGAGAGAGGCAGGGAACGAGGAAGAGGGAAGAAAGCGGTGGAGAGAAGAGAAGATGGAGAGGCAGGGAGGTAAGAGAGAGGCAGGTTAGAAAGGAGGACGGAAAAAACAACTGTGGCCTCAGGGCTCCCAGGGGAGTGGAGCTCTGACTCCTGAGGGGTCTCCAACGTGGCTCCTTCACTCCCCGACCTCCACCCCAAGTGAGAGAAGAACAGCAGTGTTTCGGAAGGACATTAGTGAGTCAGCTTCAGGCTTGAGGCTCTAGCCATCAGGGCTGGGGTGCCTGCTGGGAGGACCCTAAGCTGGGCACAGGTCTTCGTGCATTTGGCTTGCCACTTGCAGGCCAGCTAGCCAGCTGATCCAGGGACGGGTTTCATCTCCCAGCCCTTCTGGTTTGTTTTTTTTTTTTTCCTGACAGAGCAGTACTTCATTAAGAAAAAGGCACTCAGCTATTAATTTCTGCTCACTCTTAACCTGGCCAATGAAATATAAGCATGTGCCATTTTGCGTCTATTTTAGGGCCTGGATGTGGGGGCGGTTAAAACTCTGCTTGGCTTACAGCTCTCTGCATTCATCTCCCTCTTCCCCGATCTGTCTTCTTTGTTCCTCCTTCTTCTGACAGGCTGCCTGATGGGTATAAGAACGGTGTAACAGGCTCAGACTGGATGAAGGAGGGAGAGAGTTCAGGAAGAGCCCCCTTTCTTCTTAATAGTTTAAAAAAGAATGTATATATATATAATGTTTTCTTAAGAGAAGGTCTGAGTGCACTTAAGTATTAGTCGCTGCTATTTGAATGCTCTTACCTTCCTAGGGGAAAAATTAAAATCGTCTTGCGTCCCTTACACCCTCCATCTCTTCCTAGGTTATGCAGATGACTGGGGGGGTGGGGCATTGGCGAAGACCCATTTGTAACTAGTCCCTGGTGCGGTACTAATCACTACCTCAGATTATCTAATGCATTGAATGTTGGCCTCAGGAAAGCAAGCAGCAGTGAATGGGTTATATATACAAATGATTAAATATCTGTTTGGTTCATTTCCATTAAGTATTTTTATCGCAAGAACGACTTTTTCGCTAATCTGTTGGATTGTCAGTGTATTCGAAGTGAGCATATCCTGATTTACAATAGGAAAACTGGGAGAGGATGCACAAGAGGTTTGCCCTGTCTCTGGAACTGTCAGAGACAAAGCAGGAACACGCCTCCAAGAACCAGAGCGGGTCTTGCCCAGAAACTACACAGAGAGCCACCTAAGTTGGTATGGGTCCAAAGTAGCTCAGCTATAAATATATCCACCACAAAGGTATGAAAGGGCCTGAAATTTTCATTTCACGGGAACTCATACATGATATTTGGCAGGGAAATGATAGCTAATTGTCTAGTGAGATAGAGTCATTTTAACGGATCACTTAGCTCTATTTTAACTGAACGGCAAAGATCTGGGCTTAGCATGAGATGACGCTACCTCCTAGAGTCTGGTTGGGGTCCTGGGGAGGTTAAAAAAGACTGAGACTCTGTTAATGAGAGGTTTCAAGAGAGGCAGAGTCAGAAAAGAGAGGCTGTACCTTGCCTCTCTTGCAGATTTGGCACAAATCAGGCTTTTCAAAAAGCCCTTCATAACTTCACTATTTAGAACTGGAAGATACCAAGAGCTACAACTCCATCACTTTATGAGAAAGGGAGCTGAATCTCATGGAGGTGTTAAAGAAGTCACAGCTGGAAAAGAGGAATATTTTATATGTGCTTGGCACTGGGCTAAGTGGTTTGAGGTGCGCATACCTCATCTAATCCAGTGATTACCAGCCATGGTGGTGCATCTTAATCACCCATGGCAACGAGAAAACACCTAGTTGCTTATGTGTTCCAATCCACCACCCACTAGACACTCAGATTCCTTAGGCTTTGGGTTAGAGCTAGGCCAGTATAGCGTTTTGGTTTTTTTGTTTTGTTTTTAGTTGTGCAAATGATTCTGAGTCACTGCAGGGTTGAAGACTATTTGTTTAATTCTGACAATTCTTTGAGGCAGGAATATTACCCTATCTTCTCCAGAAGATGAAAGCGTAGTTCATGTCTTCGGGGGACTAGAACCCAGGTCTATAATTTCTCGTTCCTTGTTTTTTTTCCATTTAACACAACAGCTTCCCGGGAGGGTTGAAGTCTTAGGTTTAGAGCGGATAACAGTGGGACTTCCAACTGTATCCCAGTTTATCCTCTGAGTGATTGTTTCATGAAAAACCAAGGAATATATTTGCCAGCAGCAGGGTATACAGAAAAGAGCATAAGCATTTGCATTGCGGTGCTTCTAATTTTGGTTTGTTGGGTGACTTAATGACATGCCACCTTGCTAAGCCTCAGTTTTTCATTTGTATAATGGGAATGGAAAACAATATCTCAGATTGCATCAGAATATTAAATGAGAAAAAAAATGTATAAAATAGTTAAAATAATGCCCGGAACATAGTAGTAGTGTGCAAACAGTTCACAGCACCGAACAGGTCCTAGTGCTTATTGCTATGTTTATGGCTACTAATAACTCTCTCTTTGCCAGACAATGGCGTTTAGCCCATTCTCTTATTCTTCCCCTTTTTCTGTAAATAAAAGAATGTGGTGACTGGGGAGAAGGCATGAGAGGTGGGATGGAGTCAGAGATCCCAAAGAATCCTGCAGAATCTCTCTTAGACCCAGTGCAGGATGCATAATTTCTCTCCGTGGGGCTCAATGGGAAAATCAGGTGGGACGCATCTTGAAGCTGCTGTCTGTCTCTGCCTATCAAACCCTTTATTTTTTTCTCAGATGGAGACTGGTGTGGGGAGGTGAAAGTCCCTCCCAAAGATGGCGCCTCTCCTTAAGCATCACACTTTACCTCTGCCTCACTTGGATAAACAGATTCATCTGGTGTAATCCTGGGAGCTGCTAGACATAGACAAGTACGTTCATCACTTGAACGGTGAGCTTCGGTGTTAGCATTACTCTGTTTATACTTTGCCAATCCTGATGCTTTCACAGAATTGGTGAGCTCCACTAGCTCAGCGGAGAAGAAAATAAGATGGGAAACAGTACTCTCTTTTCTGTATAGGTGTATGATGAATTCATGAGCCAGCTCCCCTTCTAATTATTCTGGCTAACTTGCCTGTTTTAAAGTACATGAGATGACAGTGGGTTTTATTGTTTTCCCTCTAAAAGTTGGGCCTTGATGAGATGGTTCATTTACAAACACAGGGGAGCCTGCTGGATGATAGGTGGGGCAAGGGATGGCCTATCAGTCTGATTCAACTCTCGAAACATAATTGCTCAAACATAGCCTTGCTGAGACTATTCAGCACTTCTGTAATTACATAATGCTCCAAGACTCAAGAAGATGGAGGTTTGGAGGCATTATATACCATGTGTACCCTCTGTACTGCAAACTTCTGTGGTTTCAAGGGTTAGCTTTGTGTTCCATACAAAACTGAAATAGAGGCTTGCAAAGTCATAGACCGCATGTGGGAGCCACACCCCTGCTCAGGCGCAGGAAAGGCCTAGAATGTCAAGGCACTTGAGAAAAACCTGGTTTCTGCATACAGACCTTACCTCTGGATCCTTCCTCCACAGAGGAGTCAGGTATAGACACTTAGGATTCTGGAAAAGACCTGGATTCTCCTACCCTAATCCCTTCCACTCTGGGGGCAGAGGAGAACCAACAGTGTGGGTATTAGACTGACTTGCATTTTGTTTCCTTGTTAGACATGAAGTGGAAGCATCCCTCACTAATGTGTCCACACTCGAATGTCCATAAAAAGTAGCAAATGCCGGCGTCCCGCTGTTAATGAATGATCTAAAAGATTACTTGGTGGCTTTTAGTCTAATCCTGAAATTAGTTAATGGAAGTGCCACTAATGAACATCTATTAATAGGGGCAACTGATGTAACACAGCTAATGTAATGGCCAGGAGGTGTAATAAAACATGTGGATGAAGCAAATCTAATACTGTTTTGTATCAAAGTAGCTCGCTTGAAAAATGCAAACCTGGAAAATGATCACAACGGGGAGACATTTTAACAACAGGGTCACTGCTTGGGGGGCGCTCACCATTGAGTTTTAAATGAAGTAGCGGACAGCTATACTTTGAGACCCTTATTCTCCGTAGGACCTTTCTTGATTATTCTTACTAGGTGTCAAAGCTCTGATCATTTCTTTGAACTCTTATTACATAACAAGGAGCTCATGCCTTTTAATGCAACACTTAAGTTTCTTTATGGTTCTTTGTTTTATGGGTGTTGTAAATTATTAGCAATAGAAACTAGGGACTCTATTCATAATAGGATGTCCTCCCTCACTCTTTTCCTTCTCACCAAACTGCAGCTCAGGCTTGAGTGAGTTCCATACTCTGTGTTCTCATAGAGTGGTTTGTTTCTTTCTTTATAGCTCAATCATACCATGTGCAAATAACCATTAATGTATCTCCGGGATGAGGTTCTTTGGAATCAGGGATTGGGTCTTTTATCTCTGATCCCCTACACCCAGCACCAGGCTCTGCAACAAGGCCAGGGCCATGCTGATTACTGTGACCAAAGAGATAATTGTGTTGTTTAGACTCAGTTTGTGCCTAGTTTGTAGGCAACTCAGAGAACAAGGAGCTGCTCCCTACCTTCAAAGGGCTTAGGGTCTAGCCATACATATATAGAATTCAGCTTATGCTGGCACATGAATACCCTAAAGAGGAAATGTAATTAGCATATTTGTAACGCATGCTTACAATGACTTTTCTCTCTCCAAATGCAATCATTTATTTAAAAAAAAATTGCCTTGATTACTGCTCTTAGCAAATAAAATTATTGACAAAGCCCTGATATAGCTCTCTGCTATGAAATATGGAAATCTTGAAAGTCAGTCATTCTCCAACTAATTTCGTAATGTAAAGGATACTCAAGTTCTGGGATCATATATGTGTTATCTTTTTTTCTTCCCACAAGAGATCTTGGCTTTAGCTATGGCTGCGTATAGACAATCTATACACAAAACAAGAAAGAACCAGAGATGCCTACATGAGAATTCACATACATAAAGCAGCAAGATGGAGTTAGTTTTAGCTCTTAGGGATATGCGACAATGTGGAAAAGGCTGCCGTCTACACTGGCATGACGCCGGAATTAGAGCCAACTGGAAGCAGCTGCAGCTGCCTGAGAAACAAAGCAGGGTAATTTGACAGCAGAGGCCAACGGTTGCAGCCCAAACCCCAGGGTGTCGAAAGCCCCGCTGCAGGGCCTGGCAAAGGCACTGGTGGATTGGCATCACTGAGCTGCACTTAATGAAAAGACCCCTAGGTCTTCATCGTGGGCCAACTCCAATATTGCCATATTCTGGTCCTCATTAAAAGTTTGGGCGGCAGGGAGCTTTTCACATTCACAGAACTACTGGGGTCTATATGGAGAGCACAAATGGGGGTGTGTGGCTAGAAGTGGTTTAAAACAAACCTGTTTTGCTGCACAAATAACAGAATTCTAGACTATATCACCAAACCATGGTGGGGATGGCGGTGATGGAATCAAGTGACACCTAGACTTACAGACATTATTTGCTAAGTATTTTACATGAAGGGTGCTCACTTTTTAGTTCTTGCAAATAACGTGTTGTGCTAAATTGCTTCCCTTTTATTAACCTTTAAGGAAGGGAAAGCAATTGTTCTTTCACTTATGCACGCCATTACTGATTGAAAGGCTACGATGTGGCAGTCATGATTAATTTCATAACGGTTATATGCTACAATGTTCACATGTTAATATGTTGTATTTATTTTTATATGTAACCTAATAACCATAATCACCAAGCTGACTGATTTTAACCTTTCATTTTGACTGTGTTCCAGAAAGCTGTTTACGTGGCTACTGTTCATGTATCACTGAATTTGTTCCATGTGCAATTAACAGGGATAAAACTTGAGTCGAAAAGGTGCCAATTAGAGATAGCTAATGGCCTCTGACCCCACTAAGTTGCAAGAATACCATTTTCATAATTATAAAAAATAGGAAAATAAAAATGCCACTTCTGAGAAATCTGTTTTCCCATAAATAAATATAATCTGTATTTAAGAACACAACTTGGGAACGAATTAAACAGAGAAACACTTCAAAAAAATCCATTGTCCGAGAAACCCCTTAATTCTTTTCAAAGCTAGGAGAACTTGTCCTTGCATTTCTCTCTCTTTGGTTCTTTCTATGCAGCTACAAAACTTTATTTGTGTAGTCAGTCAGGAGTCTGCAAGATGCTCTGCTGACAAATCTCCGAAGCAAATACTGATAGATCTCTGTTTCCACAGCACTGCATCGTTGTTGTCCCTGCATTTCGGCTCCATGTTCTCTCCTGGAAAGGTTCACTAGGCTCTCCTGAGCATAACCTGATGACAATACTTTTCTAAAAATGTTCTGGAAACAGCCTTGCCACATTTGTGTTGTGTGTCATACACACTATCTTTTTGCCCCATTGTATTCTGTGTTTGCTCCCTTAAGGAGCAATTATTCATGGGTAAAAGAAAGAGCATTAGGCAAAAGTATGTAGGTTGAAGTTGTGAATAACATACATCCATGACAGTCCAGTTACTAATGACTGTGACATTGGTACAAAAAGCTGTGTTAGTTCCTGTCTTACTCGATGGATTCAGACACTTTTGATCTGTAAAAAGTCTTAAGAGAACAGCCAAACAAAACTCATTATTCAGATTTGGAATTAAGGTCTAGGAAGATGAACTGATTTTTTTTTTTTTTTAATAAGTTCCAAAGTTGGCAACAGAGCTGCAGCTACAATATATCTCTTTTTGCGGACTCCAGGCTCAAAGACAAACCACTGTATTATGAGAAGGGTACTTGCTTATGGTGAGTCCCAGCAAGTTCAGAAACATTATGGGTTCCTTTAAAGATTCAGCTTTTGCTAGGTTTGCCCTGTTTCCCCCATTTTGTATACAAATCCTCAGCTCTAAACAAACCCGGGGCACTCCTGCCTTCCTGTTGTTTTGACTTTGTGCCTTTCCCACTTCCTAGAATGCTCTGACCCTCATTAGTTCATTCTAGTTCCCTTAATGTACATTCCAGAGGATGGCTTTCATCCTAACAACTCATGCATTACATCTCAGGTCAGATGAGAAGCACTACTTCGATCTACAATGTAAAACAAGATAAACACTTGCCCTTATCTGTTTTACAATCTTAGCTCAACAAATGAGATAATTATAACTTTCCATCTCCACTTTTACTTGATCCCTAAAAGGATGTGCGTGACAGGCCGGAGCACATTATGAATGACTCAGTTAATGGGAAATGTTCATGCATTGTTCAATTTTCCTTTAAAATTATAATTAATTGAATGCTGTTTAGGATTAATGAGCCTATATAGATATTTAATATAAAATTCAATGCAAATCTGGTATATAAATGAAATCTGGCTCTTTACCATATTTACCTTATAGCCTACAAGAACAAGAGCTAAATGTACTTTTATAAATAAATTAAAAGGATGACTTTGCTCTCCATTTAGAAGAGTCCCTTTGTCTTTGTTTGAAAGCTTCATGTGGGAGGGAGTTTTCCATATGCAGATATCTGCTGCCATATATATGGAAGGCAGAAATGATGGATATGGCTAGAGGCAGTTTAAAACAAACCTGTTTCGAGGTGCAAGTAGTGAAATGATCAGACTGTATCACCAAACCAAGAGGGAAGGTGGAAATCAAGCCTGAACTTTAATGATCTGCCAACTTTCTCAAGTCTTGCTTGATTCTCTGAACTGGACCCACCACTGCTTGCTAAAATCTTCCTGGTCTGTTTCATCTTAGGACACATGATAAAGAATACTCAGTATTTCCACAAGAGTAGTAAATGCCACTTATGCAAGAGACGTACTGGTTCTTGGCAGTTTTTTTCTGAAGTGAAAAAAGGTGGTATGAAAAATATAAAGCAAAAATTGAGTTAAATTTTTGAAGAGTTTAATATACATAAAAGAAATGGAAAATATCCATTACCCTTTTAGCATTAACCTCTAATTTTGGTGGGAGTACCTGATACACACCTACAGATCTTTTTGGTGGCTCAGGACTCCGAATCTTCCCACTTTATCTTCATGGGTGACACATAAGAGGAGTGACTGTCTATTTCTCTCAAAATGGCTGTATCCGTGCTATGTTTTCATCCCCTCTTTTTCTTTCTTCTTGATTCGAGGTCAAAACACCCATTCTTTTCTTCCAGGATTCGCTTCAGATGGGTTTCCCCATCTATTGTGAATCTGGTACTCTCACTTTTCTCTTAACATTCATTCTTCTGCAGAGCTCCTTACACGGATCTCCTCCCCCGAGCTTTGGACAATTACATTCTCTCATCTCCTTCACATAAATCTCACTTGGAAGACAAACCCCTCGGGTTAGACTGCTGTCGGGTGTGTGCATTTCTCATCGAGCACCAGCAGCACCTACCTTCACTGACACCTGCGAAAGCATCTTACACTTTGGGAAACCTATCTTCTTTTCTTCAGCATTCCTGTTTGAGTGTGAATCTGGCCCAGGACAGGGACACTGGAGCCAGGTCTGGCTGTCCCTGGGCTCTGGCCTGGGCCCCCTATAATGTGGGAGGCACTGGACTAGGAACTGGAGGGGTGTGGTCAACAGGAGTAAGATAAAGTTTCTGAGATGCAGAAGCTCACAGTCTAATAGAATGATGCTGTGTCCTAAGAGCAGGCCAGGAAGGTGTTAGCAAGCAATGAATGGGTCCAGTTCAAAGAGTAAAGCAAGGCTTGAGAGAGGTGGTAGATCGTTAAAGGTCAAGTACAGGAAGGGTCAGAATCTAGTTAGGGGTTTGTGGAAGTAGGCACCCTGAGGAGACCTTGGATGTGACCCAAAAGACTATTTGTGCTCCGTCTTTTGAACCTTCAACTCTATCTGGGCACCTAAGTCATAGGATAGTAATGAAAGGCAAAGAAAATCAGGGGCATATAGGTAGGGGGGGGGTCCACTTTTGGTGGGCACATAGATGTTCCGATTACAGACAAAGTATGTTATTTTAAGAGAGATGGAGCATGTGAATATGGCACAGATCACTATTGTTTTGGTCTCCAACTTATTTTCAAGGAATGACAAGGTATATATATTCAGAATGATGTGCTGTTTAGATGGCATCTATCTATGCACACAGACTGAAGATTAGGAGAGTAAGATTAGATAGAAAAACAGAGACTTGATGCATATCCTCAAACTGAATGGCCTTTGTAGAAGCTGCCCTAATCACTTTGTTACTGTCCAACTTCCTCTTCTGTTTCTTGCTGGCAATACCCCGAGTTGCAGCAATGCAGTAAGTCTTCCAAATTCCTTAAATCTGCATATTCTATGAAGTTAAGTGTGTTTCTATTACATAAAGTAACTCAAATATTGTTCAAAGAATTTCTTTTGTGAAAAATTTTTTTCTTCTCGAAGAGATTAATGTATGTCATTAGCTCTAGAAGCCCTTCTCTCCTAAGAGTAACAATGTAGTTACTTAGGTGTTATTTGCAATGCAATTTACCTTACAGTGATAATTGCAGTAGCTTTTTAAAGGAACATATGCATACACCAGAACTTGCACCTGTCATTGTTGCCATGGAAACAGCTCCAAAACATAAGACACAATTCTATTATTGAGGCCCGTATAGTTTCCCAAATAAATTTTAATGAAACTGTAAGAGGAAAAAAAGGAAGAATTTTATGGAGACTAATTTTAAATTATTTAGTGAAGTCTGTGACTAAAATCTTACTAAAACCACACCGGTAGCCTTCGTCTGAATAGGAAACAACAATCAGTAAATGTCAAGCATACATAAAGGAACATCAAGGCGGTTTGTTTAAAGGTAAGTGAAGCACCCAAATGCTACCTTTTTAATGTTTCTCTTTAACATTGTCTGTTTTCAATCACTACCCCTATCATTGGTTGAAGCATAGCCTTAGCTGTCAGGTGGCGCATACTGAGATCACGGAGTTATCTGAAGATTATTCTAGTTTCTGTCTTCTTTGGTCTTTCTGTTGTTAGAAAGTAAACAAATCTAGAGCTACAATGTTTTCAGAGCTGAGAGACCTAAAAGATGTCTATTCTAGCCCCTTACTTTCCAGATGAGGGAACCGAGGTCCACAAAGGTAAATGACTTGTCCACGGTACACAAGTTCGTGTGGCTGGACCAAAACGCAGGTCCCTGACTCTCCTCCCCACACTCAATCACTGTGCCGCCTTGGGAATACTGCCCACCTCCCCACCAGTTAAAGCTGGTGCGTTCTTTCATGGAGCGAGAAAATCAAGCTCTGGATTTGAATATCTGGACCTTTATTGCCCACTTCTGTCTTCAAATGAACTAGTCCAATTTGCTAAATGAAATAAAATTTCAACTACTCCCTTAAAGTATGGGTCTCCTCACAAAATCTATTGATTACGTGGGGATTACTACTTTGCACTTTAGAAACTGAACTAATACCTTAATATAATAAAAAGGGGGACAGTTTTTTTGATTTGTAATCATTGCTTCACCTCTTCTGTACTTTGATGTCGTGTGAATCAAAAGTCCCAGGCTCATAACAAAGCCAACTGTGAAATCGGTGTTCACTTCCAAGTCAAGAGCCTGGGAAACCCATCGATAGGGCTGAATTTAAAGCTATCTGATAATGGTTGGGATTTCAGTATATTATTTTGAGCACATAGTTATGGCATTATATGTGGGGAAAGAAAGCCCTCATGGTCATAAATTATGAGTAGGAAATGGGTATTCCCAGAGACAGAGAATACTTATTATGTAACGCTCATTAGGGGCTGACGGTGAGGCAGGCTCTGGGCTGAGTCTCTGGCAGAGCGGAGGACTCCCCAGGCTCTAGGAGGCTCTTGAGACAGTGTGTCATGTGGTGACGATGGGTGGAAAATACTCTCACTGTTCAAGATGTGGATTGTTCTGGCTTCCTTTGGGTTTGGCTTTTGGCACTTGAACTGGCCCCAATGTAACACCACAGCTGGAAAATGATATTATTTGGATTGGTTAAGAGGAGTTTTTGAATTGAACTCCACTGCAGCAGTGGAGAAGGAAAAATGTGCCGGCCACATTCAGCAAGGCTCAGAGGAGACATCTTTCTATCGTTCACGTGTTTGCAGATGAATGTGAGTATAAACACTTTTTGTATAGATATCCAGGTATAGAAGATGCTCAAAGTTATATAAATCTATATTCCTAGAATAGTTCATCCCATAAATATGTATTGAGCACATACTCAATGGAACACTGTTCCAGTATGTACTTGCATCTACACACACATACAGATGCACATATGTGTCACTTTTAAAACAGAGATAATGAATTCTTTCTTCACAGGTATTATAAGACACAGCCTGAGTAAAGTATACGGGGTGTAGAAGGCTGCCATAAATATTAATTCCCTTTACATTTCTTTTTTTTTTTTTTAAAGATTTTATTTATTTATTTGAGAGAGGGAATGAGAGACACAGACAGCAGGAGGAGGGTCAGAGGGAGAAGCAGACTCCCTGCTGAGCAGGAAGCCCGATGCGGGACTCGATCCCAGGACTCTAGGATCATGACCTGAGCCGAAGGCAGTCGCTTAACCAACGGAGCCACCCAGGCGCCCTCCCTTTACATTTCTTCTTTGCCATCCCCCAGCTTTGGGATATGAATAACCTTTCTGTCCTTCCAAATTCTGCAAACTACTCTCCACATGGGAGACAGGGATGGGTGTGAGGGTGATCTGTTGTAAGCCCAATTCCAAACCTGTGACAGCTATGAGAAACCTTCTACTTCTAAAGAAGGCGCCCACAGACTCTGGCTTGTCACCTTTCGGATCCAGAAGGGGTGGGAGTTTTCCCAGCATAAATATCTGCTAATTTGTCCAAATCCAGTGAGACCAGACAGATAGGTATAGGTATTTTTTTCTAACTATGAAATTAATACATTTGTGTTGTTGAAAATTGGGGTAGAAAAAAAATTATGGGGCGCCTGGGTGGCTCAGATGGTTAAGCGTCTGCCTTCGGCTCAGGTCATGATCCCACGGTCCTGGGATCGAGCCCGCATCGGGCTCCCTGCTCAAGTGGGGAGCCTGCTTCTCCCTCTGCCTCTCTCTGTCTGTCTCTTGTGAATAAATAAAAAATCTTTAAAAAAAAAAAATTATGTATAATTCTACAATTCAAGAAATGTTCCACTCAACAGTTTGGTGTATTTCTTATAGCTTGCTCTTGACTTTGGGGCAGACACCCAAGAAATGAACATAAAGGGACTATACAGTCTCAATTTTGACTACAGATATTGTTCTATATAGCAGCAAGGTCTTATGACTTCCTTAAGCAGAGGAAAAGATGTGTAGTGTGTGTGTGAGAGAGAGAGAGAGAAAAGAGAGAGTGAGAGAGGGTGAGGAGAGAATGTTTATGTGACTATTGAGGAGAAATGAGTCCACTAGAATTTCACGACAAGCCAGAACTGAAAACATCAAAGACATTTGAGTAGGCCTGTCTAGGTCTTTGTAGATATCATTTTAGGAAATGAACTAAGACAGAATGGTAAAAAGTCTACATTTCATTTCATATTTGCAAATAAAGCCCATTCCATCAGTAATAAAATGGCCTTGTGTAACTTGGAATTTCACTGTCGTCCTGGATATTCCCCTGTCAGGCTGCCCATGTTTACGTAGCTTCTCCCTGTGGCATGCACTCAGAGCAGAAAAGGATATCATTATAAATCTCCATCCACTACCAAGAACAATGGCTGCCCCCAGCAATGGGACGCTCCCTCTGTGAAGCTCTACATTGGAAACAGAATGACACAGATACTGCTTTGAATGTCAAAGGCCTAAAAATGTTAGGAAACCAGCTGCTGCTGGTTCTTTGCACCAGGCGCCTCTTTTAACATTTACTCATGGTATCACTTTATCCATCCTGTCAGGAGCAAACTGAAGAGCAGAGATTTTTAAGAGACGATGCCTGTAATTACTCAGTAACAGCAAAAGATAAAGAGGGATGCAACCATCACGCGTTTCAAGACTTGCTAGGCTCGCTTAGAAAGAAAAGAAGCTAAATTTGTGGCTCTGAGCCAAGTTAGCCAGACTGGAAGGAGAAACTTGAAATGCAGAGGCTACTTTATGCTATCTCCATTTGAGTAAAGCAAAGCTAATGGGGCTCTGCTCTTTATTCCACGGGGGTTAAGATTATTTTTCTGAATCTGGGATCTCCGAAGAGATAGATAGTGCAATTATGACAAATCATTTGTTCCTTCAACGAACATGCATACAAGTGCCTACTGAATGTCAGTAGGAGCAGGGCCAGTGACATGGAGGAGTCATTTCACGACCCGTAGTTTCTACAATAAGTAGCCACAATGCTTTGGATACCAAGGTAGCCCCTAAATTTTAAGACCAAACTAAGTCAGTTACTTACTGGAGTTCTTTTCGACTCGTGGAAAGAAACTAGGACAATTTCTGAACTCTAAATTTCAATATCAAAATATTAGGGACATCATGGCTTTAGGGTTGTTTTTACCTGTTTTAGACTAAGAAGTCCATTCAAATGGAGCCTGCGGCCCATAACCTCACTCTGGGAAAACCATCAAAGGAATGCAAAATGACACCAGGGCCTTATATCTCCTGAAGGGGAGTCTTGAGCTTCTCCTTTGTGATGGATCGGCCCGTGCACCTGAAATATATTCACCATGGAGAAGGCACCAGCTCTGCTGTGCATTATAGTTGAATCTATTTTTCTTTCCCTGGCAGATAAAGATATTCAGATGGGAGAAGAATTTCCATGCTCTAGGGCCTCCCTCTGACATGTCTAAGTGCTGGAGAAGCATTTCCAAGACCTCAAGAGGACCACTTGAATCAGGAGCAATGCAAAAGGAAAGTAAGAAAGTAGAATGGGGACAGCTTGCAGGCAGATTGTGACATTTCTGAATAATTACTGAGTGCAGAAGGTTCTGGAGTCGGAGGGCCAACTCTCCATCAGCAGCCCGCCTTCTCTGATACGAAAAATGAACATTTGAGCAATTTAATGGAAAGCTGTGAAAACGCAGCTGCAAGCGTTACATTCCAGTGAGATTGCTTCCTCTAAGATTTCCGATTTAGAAAATTTGAAGCCTTCCAGACCTTCTCCCTAGGGGATTAGAATGTAAGTAGAAGCTCTGGGCCCCTGGATTTAACAGTGGGAGGTGAATCAGAAGAGAGTCAATGTGAACTAGGAGGGCCCCAGGCTAACCACCACCATTTCATTCATTGAGCACCTACTATGTGAGAGTCTCATTCTGAGCGTTTCACATCTGTTATCTCTTTAAATTTCCCAACAACGCTAAGGTAATGACCGCCTTTCCTGCCAACCTATGAAGCCCAGGCTGGGAGTTGTCCAGTGACTTTTCCTGTATAATCTCGCCCTAAGGGAAGACGTTACTCTGATTTTTCCACCTCATGTTTTTCCCTGGCAACTGCTGTGAGAGAATGTTGTTTTTGGAGTTGGGTAGGCAAGTGTGGTGCATGATATGAAAAACCAAAAAAAAAAAAAAAAAAAAAAAAAAGAGAGAGAGAGAAATCTGACACAAAGCACTAGTCAGTTTCAGCCTCTCTACTCCTGATCAAGGCCTTTTTCCTACTGCAGGGTATTTTTAAAGATCAGTTACACTGTAGAGCAGCCACAGGGGGGCACTCCTGAGATCCTGAGGCAGCTTCCTACCCAGGAAAGAGTCACTAGAGTCCCAGAGGAGACTGTGGGTGTGTTTAACAAAGGGAAGGAATATCTGGAGGATAAGACTCAGTGTGCTCATTCTTTGGAAAATGTCTGTTTTATATATTTGCCAAGTGATAAGGAATCTAGGAAATCTAGTAAATCAAAGGCCACTTGACTATTTACAGTGTTCAAAGGTAGCTTCCTAGCTCTTGAAAGAATTATATAAATGGCTATGTTAAAAATAGGCAACCAATATAATGGAGTAACCTGAAATAGGCTGTGATACACACCATATGAAACGGCCATGGAAAATCAAAAGAAAAGGAATTCAGTATCAATTGAGAATCATTCCCGCTTGAATTGACCCAATCTCATGGAAGTGGCACATTGATTGGAATTCTATGCCTTGTGCTGTTCTACGTACAGATCTTTCTCCCCAGTATGACAGCCCCCTCTTTAAGTTTTGAGAGTCTATTGCCTGATCCCTCCTCTACCCCTCCCCGCTCCCAACACATATTACATAGTCACATTAAGTGCCTGTAAATGAAGAGAAATGTTCAAGCCATTTTTATCTTGTGACAGAATTAACAGTAAAAGTAAACATAAATAGTATATGCCCACCTGGAAAGAATAATGTGTAAATTTAAAGTAGATTAGTGAGAATTTCTCAAGACAGAGTGCTTGGGAGGAAAATTTAGCAAGCGTGGAATTTGACAAGGTAAAATTTTTGCACGTTCTGACTGTATGCTCTACATATCTATTTGTTTCTGCTTGGGAAAGAACCATTAATATACTAGACCCACTTGAACCACGTACTTTAGCAGAAGAAACCAAACCAAAGAAGGCATGTCTTTGCATTAATATTTTCATTTGGTTTCCTCTTATTTATAAAGGTAACTCATTTTAAAAAAAATAATCACTCCTTATATGTATGCACCCCTATGTTTTTTACAGCATTATTTATAATAGCCAAAATGGGGAAGTAACCCACAGGTCCATCCACAGATGGATGGATAAAGAAGATATATATATCTTCTTTATATATCTTTATATATATATATATATATATATATATATATACACACACATATATATGTGTGTATATATATATATATATACACACATATATATGTACATGGACTATTACTCAACCATAGAAACGGATGAGATCTTGTCATTTGTGACAAAATGGATGGACCTGGAGGGTAATATGTTAAGTGAAATAAGTCAGACAGAGAAAGACAAATGCCATATCATTTCATTTATATGTGGAATCTCTGGGGCGCCTGAGTGGCTCAGTCAGTTAAGGATCTGACTCTTGGTTTTGGCTCAGGTCATGATCTCAGGGATCTCAGGGTGGTGAGATCAGCCTTGAGTTGGGCTCTCCACTCAGCAGGGAGTCTGCTTCCCCACCTCTCTCTCCCTCTGCCCCTTCTCCCACTCGTGAACTCTCTCTCTCAAATAAATAAGTATTTAAAAAATTTTTAAAAATAAAAAACAAGCAAACGAAAAGCAGTATCAGACCTATAGATACAGAGAACAAGCTGATGGTTGCCAGAGGGAAGCAAGGGAAGGGACAGGGCAAAATGGGAAGGAGAGTAAGAGATACAGGCTTCCAGTTATGTTATGAATAAATCATGGGAATAAAAGGTACAGCATAGGGAATATAGTCAATGATATTGTAATAGTGTTGTATGGTGACAGATGGGAGCTACACTTGTGGTGAGCATAGCATAATGTATAAACTTATTGAATCACTATGTTGTACGCCTGAAACTAATGTAACATTGTGTGTCAACTACATTCAGATTTTTAAAAATAAATAAATCACTCCTTCCCTGCACTATTTGCTGCTCTCTTGAGATGTACATTGTGATAAACGCAAACAAATGTTTTAATAATGCCAAATGTCCCCAAACAGACATCATGTCCGGTTTCTAAGCTGCAATGATGCCTTACATTTTACTATAATACTTAATATAATTACATAATTATGTGTCAGAGAGATGTTGAATGTTTTATACATATTACCTTATTTTATTCCATAAAACCCATTTTATAAATGAGGAAACTGATGTTTACAGAGGTCAAGCAACTTGTCCAAGTTTGCACAGTAAGGAAGTAGCTGAATTGGGACTTGATAGGTTTGTCTCAGCAGCCCAAGATTGTATTTGTTATCCTACATGACCTATCTTGGACTGGTTCATAAAATAGCTCTTTAGTTAACCTCTCTTCTTTTAATAGTTTTAGCAGATTTTAAGTATTTCTTTTCCTCGCTAGTCAATAATTTAATTTTTAAGCTGCACACACACGTAAGTTCAGATGGGGGAAAAACAAAAATAAACCACCAAACACATGCTCCAGATAGAGAGTATAGTTGCATTTCTTGCTGACGGGCGGTTACACCCACACTACAAGCACGTGATACACATCCATCCAGACCTTCCTTTAGAAACCCATTTTGAACAGGGAAAACTTGAACTATGCAGACTCTGGTCTTGACACCATTTAATAATGTCTGCTTTTATTGGTTTACCCTGTAATCATGAAACTTTTAGCCAGAGTCCAATAGAGCAATGATGTTTTTCTACTTGGATTTTATTCAATATGGTTCCTTTGTCAATGCTTCCAACCAGCCCCCATGACAGACTTTGCTCATTGCAGTTCCTCTTGACTTTCCGTAAGCAGAACCTCAGATCAGAGCAGGAGGGCCCAGACACTGGGCTGATCAGTCTGCTCAGCAGTCAATCCCTCTGCCCATCACCCTTAAGATCTGCCAGTTGAGTGTGTGGTGTTTCCACTACTGCCTTCCAAACAGACCTTTTATATGGAAAAGTAGCTGCTGTTTAATTCATTTCAGAAAGTAGATGGTGAATGCATATTGCTTTGATATGCTTCCACACTCAGTCTGTTCACGGGAGGTTTACGTTCTCTTAAGCATACCAGTTTTTAAAAATTCTGACTACTTGTTCATGGGCTTCTATTACGACACTTTTGAGAACATACTTTTTTATTTGTTTTTAATTCTGTCACTTCCGAGGAAAATGGTCAGAGGCGACTAGGGCTGTGCAGACCCGGTCTTGCTGCGAGTGCCCAACAAAGCCTGCAGCCTAACAGATTTCTGTTGAAAAAAAAAAAATGAGCATTTTCCATCATTGCCTCAGAGTCTTCCTTCCTTCCACATTTTCTGAAATGTAATATCTAAAGGGTAGAAAGCTGTCATTTTCGTGTGAAAACATGCTGGAGTGGAAAGGCCATTTCCTATAGATTACCCCTAGAGGAGAATTTGGTCATCATTCTGGGCAGCAGTGGGGAGTTGGTACCTTAGAATCAGCTCTGAACTATGTGAAAGCTTTGAGCCTTGGGGAATTTTCAAAGCACAGGTCATTGGCTTTCTGTAGTCTGGAAGGAAGAAGTCTATTTCCCCCAGAAAGCATGGCAGGTGCACGTGAGGTACACTGCTTAGCTGAGGCCCACCATGGTCCCGACCAGTCAGTCTCCAGGTTAGGCCAAATCCCAGAGGGGCTTTGTTTCACATCGATTGACAGGTGATTGAAAATGCTTCATGTCAGAATGCAGAAGAAGCCTGACCGAAGCAACTTTAGAACACAGCAAAGGTATGGTGAGCGCTGTGAATTGTGTAAGACTGATGAATCACAGACCTGTACCTCTGAAACAAATAATACATTATATGTTAAAAAAAAAAAAAAAAAAGGAAGAAGATAGTAGGAAGGAAAAAATGAAGGGGGGAAATCGGAGGGAGAGACGACATGAGAGACTATGGACTCTGAGAAACAAACTGAGGGTTCTAGAGGGGAGGGGGGTGGGGGATGGGTTAGCCTGGTGATGGGTATTAAGGAGGGCACATATTGAATGGAGCACTGGATGTTATACGCAAACAATGAATCATGGAACACTACATCAACAACTAATGATGTAATGAATGGTGACTAACATAACATAATAAAATAAAATTAAAAAAATAAAAAAAAATAGAACAAAACAAAGGTGTATGTATATGTGTATGTGTGTTTCTTGGGGGGTGTGTGTGTGTGTGTGTGTGTGTGTGTGTGTGTGTGTAGAGATGGGTCTGAGGCATGGATTTCACTAATGTGATTATTTCAATAAACTCTCCCAAATGCTACAGTGGCAGATGGTGCTACAAAAATGAAGAAAAAAGGCTCAGGGCATATATGTCACATTAGCTATATTGGCCTGCATTCAAATGATAAACATTTTAATCACTCCAGGTTATAGCTCTGTTTTAAATTTTTTGTTAATATGTTAATAGAAAATGCAAATTCGCACACAGAATTCTAATAAAAATGCATAAATAACTAGACTTAACAAGAGAAAAGGACCTTAGGGATTAGCTCCTCCAGCCCTCATTTTATTTTATTTATTTTTATTTATTTATTTTTTTTTTAAAGATTTATTTATTTATTTATTTGAGACAGAGAGAATGAGAGAGACAGAGAGCACATGAGAGGGGGGGAGGGTCAGAGGGAGAAGCAGGCTCCCTGTTGAGCAGGGAGCCCGATGCGGGACTCAATCCCGGGACTCCAGGATCATGACCTGAGCCGAAGGCAGTCGCTTAACCAACTGAGCCACCCAGGCGCCCTCCAGCCCTCATTTTAAAGGTGAGGTCAAGAATTAAACCAAATTGCAGAGAAGTTCAGAGACTCGCTAAAGGTCTTACAGGTAATAAAGGGTAGAACTGTAATTAAAATATAGATTCTCTGACTCCATGTTCAGTGCTATTTCCACTATCACCTGTAATAGATTTAGAGGCGAAAAAATTAACTTGTGTCAACTATGTTCAATTCCCATAAAATGCTACAACAATATTTTGTAAGTGTGTATTCCCTGACTTCAAACTTGTTGCAAGGTAGTGATTCTGAGTCCATTAAAACAGATTGCTTGATTTTTTTGAATCTTAGTTCTCTATTCCACCAAAACTATTTACAGAATTTTTTTAAAAAATCACTTTCTAGGGGATAAATAAATAAAATCTTCAGTTTTTGAGGACACTCAGGCATATTAAGCAAACAAAATGTTCCAGATTGTAGATTAAAAATAAAATACAAACTATGGGGTGCCTTTTTTGTGGTCATTTGAAATTTATTATAAAGTTTTCCTATTGAGGTCTTACTGGGGGGATTAAAAAAAGTCAGTTTTTTTCCTAGGTTTAATAAATTTCCTTTTAGTGATATATAGCTGGGAATAAATTGCATATATATAAGCAAATTAAGACGATGGTAGCCAGGGAGAAACCTGAAGGTGGGCCTACTGCTTACTGATAGAGAAAATCTAGCTCTAATCTTAGGAACCTTAGGTTATTTCTGGTTTTGAAAGTATTATATTATTTGTTCATTGTAAAGTAACATTTTGGTCATAAGCAATTTCAAAACAAACAAATCTATACCTGATGATGTCTTCTATCTTGATTCCACATTACCAGGGCAAAAGATTTTTATTTCTAGGGACATTCAGCGAGAACAAGATGACTAGCAGAGCTGAAGATGGGATAAGCTTGCCAATTGTCCCAGGACTGGGTCCTGGAGGCCTTTGTGACCTGCTGCAATACCTCTAGGAAACACACACAGATGAAACCCGAACTTCACAAAACTCTATTGCTCTGGAGATGGAATTATGGCTCCTTCCAATTTTCTTCATGATTTTATAGACAGATGAAAAAAATTATTTTTGAAAAAAAATTTTAATAAAACAAAACAATGACTGCTGAAGGAGACCAAGCTAAGAGCTGCATACCACCCTGACAACTTAAGCAGATGGATTCATTTGGTGTGGCGCCTCTCAGGGCTGCCATTAGCTCATCAGAAATATCTCTGTTACAATGTCATCCAAATGGAAAACAGGCCTATTGCTCTACAAATGCCCATACATTCTTGGAAGTAGTTTCTCTCAATACCTTTTGAAATAAATAGAATACCAGTTATAAAATTTTAAGAATCTTTACTTGGGATAAGTGCTAACAAGTAAAAAAAAAAAAAAAACCAATGTGTCCCATTACACACTGGTTAGTGCCTGTGTGGTTCTTTCCCATCATTCACCATGTTTCATATTTTCATAAGCCTTCGTGCTTCTCAGGTAGGTGGAGAGGCCTGGGCTCACCCTCCCAGTCTCCAACAAGGTGGTAAGAGGCAGAGGAGGTGTTGCTCTTCTTCCATTTCCCACCCCAAGAAGCATTTTTCTAGATGAATCCTCCAAAAATATCTAAGCTTTTAAAAAACTGGTTTTTTAAAAAAATGTTTTTATGTAAAGTTAGGGTCAATATTACCATTCTTTTGTTTCTCAGGTCGTATGGTAGTGAAAATTGCCTAAGAATCATTTAAATACTGAGAGTACTGACAAACTATAATGTATTCTGTGGCTCAAAATGCTTCCCGATCTGATCAGCTACCAAGACCTTATTTAAGACAAGGAAGGGTGGAGACTTCACTGGACATGACTCATGATGTTCAATTTGTGGATTTTATTTGAACAAAAAAAAAAGGTGTTTTGATAAGTACCAATATTTGTTTTAAAGAAAAGTATTGAGCCTGTATTTAAAGTACACATCCAAATCTATTAATCTAGGTATCTACTCTCAAAACGTGTGTGTGCATGTGTGTGACATTTTTAAAGTAATTCAAACCGAGCCATTTTTCTGTACCCTGACTTAACAACTTATGAAACAACTCCTTAATTGTTAAATGGATATTGTGATGAATATTAAAAATGTTAGCAGAATAAATATTGTCTGGAAATATAGAGAATGGCTTCTTTGGTATTGCTTTGTTGTTGGGGGGGGGGAAGAAATTTAATATAGTGTAAAGAGAATAGAATTTTGGAATTAGGTTGAGTTAAAATACTTGCCCTATCAGTAAGTGACATTAGACAAATCACTTACCATCTTGAAGCTCAATTTCTTAATCTAGAAAGTGAAAACAACATACACATTATGAAGAGATTATAAGTACTACTAGGTGAAACTATGTAAGACATACTTGGCCAAAAACAGGTACTTAACATTATCACTGCCATTAAAGTTGGTGATTATTAACTAGCGCTTTACACTAAAATAATCTGGACAAATTTTCAACGTACACATGCCCTGGTTCTACGACAGGAGAATCTGAATCCCAAGCGTTACTTATGTGTTTGGAGAAAGCTCCCCAGATAATTCTGATGTGTGCTTCTGGTTAAGAATGACTGGTCCAGTTAATTTCCATCTTTTCAATAGAGATGCATTTGGAATATTTTTTGGTCACCACTGCAGTGATCTGCTACTGAAGAAACTTTCTCCTAACCAAGTCTCTCTATGGCCTGGATTTAACTTGGAGTTTGGGGAAGGACAGACAGGATGTTTTCTCAGAGTACTTCAGTGCTAGATAGTTGAAAAAAACCCTGAACTATATTTGTATGCAAAAAAGTGCCTATGGCTATCCAGTAATTCCACTAATGGGATGATGGAACTAAGGGAGGTAAGAGTTTGATTCCCACTAAGGCTCTTCCATTTTCTCGGCTTCTCGGGCCCTGGGCCCTATAAGCCATTGCATGAAGGCATCAGGAAGCAGAATAGGTGCTGATCTACAGAACCTCCTGAAATTACTGGGAAGAGTTCAACATTAGCAAGTTGTAATAAGGAAGAAATGCGTTATTCCATAAACATTTTGCAGGTTTCGTTTTAAGGAACTCCCTAAACTACTGGATGTCTGAATGGGATATTACTAAAATACTAGGGCGTGAAAATAATTCTCTTCTTAAAATTAAAAAAAGAAAAAAAATCCCACTAGAAAAAACTGAGTGTGTGAGGTGGATAAGCTTCAGATAAAGGGAAAACCAAACCTGCTAGTCAGTGATACAAAAAAAAAAAAAAAAAAATCAATTTCTACTTCATGTTGCCAAAGAGACTGTGTAAACAGACTTAAACAAAGAGAAGTGGCTGGCTGGCATCAGGCTAATGTGGACAACCTCCTCCTTGTCGTGGGACGTGCTTCTTTTCAGAAGAGCAGGAACAGGTGGCCAGCAGAAAGGGAGAAAAACAAGAATAGAAGAGTCTTTCTTCCAAAGAGGGGCATTGGAGTCCCTGAGGGATAAACTTAGCCCACCCGGGTCAACATCTTGTTCAATCACTTGGAAGGTCTACGGATTGTCTCACGATTCCCCTATTACTTGAACCTCTCTTCTTTAATCAGCTGCACGAGGAAGCAGTCTCATAGGGGATTTTTTTCTTTCTTTCTTTCTTTCTCTTTCTTTCTTTCTTCTTTCTTTCTCTCTTTTTTTTTTTTGAGAGGCGGGTGGGGGAAGGACAGAGGGGGAGGGAGAGAGAATCTCAAGCTGACTCCTCACTGAGCGCAGAGCCCAAGAGCCTCAATCTCACGAACCTGAGATCATGACCTGAGCCAAAATCAAGAGTCAGATGCTTCACTGACCCAGTCACCCAGCCACCCACTTCCCACATGGGGGATCTTTTAATTCGAGTTTTCAGCCTATGTTTACTTTGTGTTTTCCAAATAGGGGCAATGGCTGGAGGTTGGGGGATAGGGTGAGTAACTGAGTCTGTCTGACTTATGGAGGTCACCATTTAATAAGTAAATACAAAGTAAGCCTCATCCGACTTACATCTCTTTCCTCTTGGAAGTTTATCTAATCCAACCACATACCCAAATACAATTATTTCCCCTGCGTTAACTTCAACACATACCGGGTATTACACACAAATGCAGTGGAGTTTCAAATGATCCTGTTCAAGACATTTACAGTATATGGTATAGAAAAATGCTCCCGTTATAAGCTCTAGTGAGAAAAATGTTGTGTTTTTCCACCACCATATATGCAGTATGATTACACATCTGTAAAACTCTTTAGCAAACAATCAATAAGTAAATAGGGATCATTAATGATGGATAGGAAAACTAGGGATTCTTGTTTTCTTCCTTCTTTTAATTTCTGTCTCCAAATTTTCTATAATGTGCCCATATAAGAATTTATAGTTTCTTAATGTGAATCTGGTTTCAGATGTTGAACTTAGTAGTTTATTCTTGTATTAAGTCTGAGGCGAGCACAATGAAGTTTGACAAAACCAATATATAAAACAGTTCTTTCTACATCTGTAAGTTTGTTTGCAAGTTTTTTTTTTTTTTTAAAGAAAATTGCCTTTTTCTAATGTGTCTCTTCAAACCTGTCACCGTAGAAGTTGCTTGTTTTGAAGGGGGATAAAATGAGATTGCAAACCAGCTCTTACTTCCTTGGAAAGTTTGCACCTAATCAGAAGGCAAATGTTAGCACTAGTAATTACACATTAAAAAGAAAAAAAGAAGAGTTCTTTCCAATTGCTAAGTCATCAATAGATTAAAATTAGAAATGAGATTGGGGTCTTAAGTCATTTCCCTTCATGGGAAGGATCAAAAAGAACACCACTTTGTAAGAAGGCAGCCAACGCTCAGTGCCCAGACTTGGCAAGTTGAATTAATAACACTGTCTATCAAGCTGCTCTTAACTTGAGTCGTTAAATAAGATGCTTTTTTCCTTGCAGGCTGTTCCGCTGCCCCATCATACAGACGGCCTCTTCAGAAAGGTCATCAGAAAACATGAAGTTAAATGTAACAAAGAATTACTGTTTTCAACTCTCAAAAATATCATTTTCTTTATACCACAGGGTGAAACATTACCTTGTTTTTTGTATTTCAAATTTCACTCCAGAAAATTGTGTTTTAACCATCAAGACACACACTCCAACGTAATGCCACCCTTGTGAGATCTAGTCAGTCTGCATAGTTGGTAAACGTCTCAGATCCACCCAACTCTCAGAAGACTGTGAACTTCTGTGGGCATAATGGTTTCTGTTCATTTGCAACAAGATTGACAGGCTCATTATGGTAATATGGACATCTCTACTTGAGAGCTCATACTGTGCAACTGTAATTTTGCATATGTTAGTGAGGAGACAATTATATCAAAGAGTGAACATTTGGACTGATGCGCAAGGCACCATTTAATTTTAAGAAGAGTATGGGATTGAGCTCTGTCATTCCTTCTTCCATTCCTTCCATCTTGTCTTTCTCCAAATTCTTCTATTTCTTCCTAGATTTCCTTTCTTTTCTGCTTTCTTTCTCTTATTCCCCCCCCAATAAATGACAGATTTTTTTTTTTTAATGCCATCTCTATGGCTGCACTTGAAACAAGAAGTCTTTCCTCCTAGTTGTTGGTTAACATCTGCAAATGTGAGAGGATTTTAACATGACAAACAACAAGGAATTAGAAATAAACTGACACGAAACAGTGGCTCTTCTCTCCCCCACCTCCATGGTGGAAATGATGATATCCTCACCATCTGCACATTCGCAGGCTGTGAGTGGGCAGAAAACCAGCTGGAGATGCAGCCCATGGCAGGGATCCAGAGCCTCAGCTTCTGGGAGGTCCTAGAAGCTCACGATGCCTCCCAGCTATTGGATTATCTCTTGTCATGTACATTTAAAGGGACAATGTGAAACATTTTCCAACCAATTGTGTATAGAGAGGATCTCCACTAAACAGAAGGCTAAGGTAGAGTAGGGGATGGTGTTCTGGACTCAATGTCAGGGAACCGAGTCCTGGGGGTCTTCTGTTCGCAATTTTGGGATCTTAAGTCTGTCGCTTCACCTTTCTGGAGTTTGGTTTTCTCATTTCAAAAGGGACAGCTTCCAGCTTTAAAATTCCATGATTTTGTTATGGAAAAGATGTGCAGAATTAAGAGAAGAATGAAAATAATTTAGGGATGTCTCCTTTGCCTTGGTTGACAAATTATGTTAAGAGTAACTTCCAAAATATGGCTTTGAGGCAAGGGTTGTGGCCAAAAAGTAAACAAAGTGCCATACTCTTCCCATCAATTAATTGTGAGGAAATGTGATTACTATGAGCCCAAGAGACTCCACTAAAAAGATGGAGGCAGTGACTCCATTTGGTGTCCTCAGTGGCGCCAACTTGTGTCCACGTGTGTGTCAGAATGGAAGTTCGGGCCATGGTACGGTCATCCCTGTTTGCAAGCAGGGAGAGTGGGGCTGACAGGCCCTAGGCGCTGTTTCTGGTGCTAGGCTGGAACACAAAAATCTAACATAAGCCACAGGGGGGATAACCACAATGGAGTAGTGACATGGCAATATTTGTATGAAAAGTCACCTTGTAACCTTGTAAGAAATTTAATAAAACCACAAGATACACAACATTTTAATTTAATTCCTAAAATGCACATCCAGTGATATTGGTCCCTCCCGCTCCTAACTAAATGTCACGTCAACATTCAACACAGTCTTAAGGACACTTCACAAGTTCTGGTGAAGAAGCCAGGAGAGATAAGGAATATAAAATTACTTTTTGGGGTGGCTGCTTGGAGTTCTAAGGGGATAACTCTAATATGTTTTAAAACCAAGGCTCATTGGTCCAGATATGCTTTCCTGAGTTTGAAAATATACAATGGTTATGACATAGCCCTCTACGTGTGCATGCATTTATATGACAAAAATGCCCAAGTGAATGTAAAAGACAACCCTTGTTTCAAAAGCTCTTTTTTTTTTAAATTTTATTTATTTATTTGATAGAGAGAGACACAGCGAGAGAGGGAACACAAGCAGGGGGAGCGGGAGAAGCAGGCTTCCCGCCGAACAGGGAGCCCAATGTGGGACTCGATCCCAGGACCCTGGGATCATGACCTGAGCCGAAGGCAGATGCCTAACGACTGAGCCACCCAGGCGCCCCTCAAATGCTCTTTAATGGAAATAATTCTGTTTTTACCGTCTATAGTCTTTTATTGGATCTATGTGGTATTCTTGTTTCTTCTTTATTAAATTATACATTCCCTTTTGGGCACATTTTGTTCTATACTTGATAAGTTTTTTTTTGTTTTTTGTTTTTGTTTTTGACACACTCAAAGTTTCCTTTTTTTTTTAAATTTATTTATTTATTTATTTTAAAGATTTTATTTATTTATTTGACAGAGAGAGATAGTGAGAGCAGGAACACAAGCAGGGGGAGTAGGAGAGGGAGAAGCAGGCTCCCCGCTGAGCAGGGAGCCCGATGTGGGGCTCGATCCCAGGACCCCGGGATCATGACCTGAGCCGAAGGCAGACGCTTAACGACTGAGCCACCCAGGCACCCCGACACACTCAAAGTTTCCTCATGCTTAAGCCAAGCAGTCAGGGGAAACATATAGTCTGTAGAGAAGCCAGAGAGCCTGCCCTCAGTCCTGAGCTGGGCTTTCTCCAGAACACACCCAGACCTACTGTATCAGTGAGGCCAAAGGCACTTCCTGCATCCACAGGGTTGGGAACACTGGGTCTGTTCCTCCAACATGCCACTTGAGACGGGACGGCCTGTCACACCACACTCTGGTGTTGCCCTCTCTGTTGTTGGGGGTAGCAATGGGGGTGGTGGTGGAGGAAAAATAGTGCTACAATTTAGAACAGTAGATGAGCCCATCGAAAGTCCAGCCCGACCATCCACCTGCCCAAAAATGGGACTGAGTCCATCAATAAAAAAATACATTACTTATATGTATGTGTATATGTATATATGTGCCCATATAATTTATATATATGTGGGCATATAACATATTCATAGTTCTCAGCCTAAATTTTATAGTCTGTTATAATCTTTCTAGTTGCATTTTAGCTAAAGGCATGGTGAAAACTGCTTGTAGATCTTAGCTCATTTTATTTTATTATTTTTTAAAGATTTATTTATTTTAGAGAGAGAGAGAGAGAGAGAGCATGTGAGTGGGGGGAGGGGCAGAGAGAGAGGAAGAGAAGCAGACTCCCTGTTGTGAAGGGAGCCCCAGGGGCTCCATCCCAGGACCCTGAGATCATGACCTGCGCCGAAATCAAGAGTCTGCTGCTTAACCAACTGAGCCATCCAGGTTCCCCAAACTTAGCTCATTTTAAATGAACGCTGGTGTACTATGGAGGCTTCCTAACACACCCATACTCTTTCATGTATTTCAGAAAACCTTTTGAGATATACTGCAGGGGAATGTCTTTTAAACAAGTTCCCTTCATGCAGCTCCTAAACAGATGATGGCATTTGACTCATTATGTCCCATTCACTTGTCATCAGCTCCTGGGGGAGAATTAGATGGGCCAAAGTCAGAGGAAAAGTTAGAAATAATAACAAAACTCCTGGTTAAAAAAAAAAAATCAACGAATCAATGACAATTACGGAAATGAGCTCTTTACCACCCTTTCTGTGACCTTTCTTTCCTTCTTGTTTTTTTTTTTTTTGATCCTCCTCATAGGAAGCCTTAGTTTATGGCAGGAATATCATCAAGTGAGGTCCCAGAGAAAGAAAAGTGATTAGAGAGATAGCTACTATTTCCAAGAGCATATCAGATCATAGCCAAGCACAGTATGTCAACACTCCCCCTGCGACAATCTAGTTTTTACTGGAGTTAATTAAAGCAATTAATTCCCTTCCCTTTCAAAGCAGGGTGATTACATAAATAGATAATTTCCCAATCCATACCCATAAGGCAAGTGATTTCTCCGCACTTCCCTCAGTGTGTCAAAGAACGTAACTGAACTGAATTATCCTTTTTTAAAATAGGACCTTGTGGAAATTCTCCATCAACTTTTTCTGCTTTGTCCTCCTATCTGGTGGGACGGTAGAACCACATCCACACATGGACACAGGACTCCAAGGTTAATTAAGCCTTTCACATAGCAAAGACCAGTGACGTGCAAAAGCTAACCCCAGTGACAGGAGCAGAATGGCAGATGCACACTCTGACAGTCACCACTGAGCTCTCTTCAACAACAATTTACCAGTGTGGGTGATGCTGACAATAATTAGGCAAACAGAATGCCAAACAATTGTAAGAAAAGCTGTCAAACATTTTGTGTTATTATCCCCTGCGCAGGCCTGTGATTTATCATCACAGAAAAAGTGCATTAAAAAAAAATCTCTATAAACAGTGACATTTTGTTCAAATTACAACCTCCAGCCTTCCTGACTGCCTGCAGGCTGACATCTTCAATGTCGGATGCAATGCTCAGCAATTTTTCCCCTCATTCATTGAGCAGGTCGCTGGAGTGGGTTCTAGCCCTGTCGGGGAGAGCGGGTATGCCTAGAGCAGGAACAAAGCACCTCTCGCATGGGAAGCCGCTTGCCTTTCAGATGTCAGAATGAAATAAAGTAACTGCCATCCACATTTCCTTCTTAGATTCTCTGGGTCACACTGGTCCTAGAACTTGGAAATATGGTCTTTTGCACCAAGGTTCCTACCATCACTTCTTCCTCCCTTTCCACCCAAGACCCAGTTTGGGGTTCTGGACTCAGTTAAAGTGTATTTTAAGGGCTTTGATCTTTTCAATATAAAATCAAACTTGCAGACGATGTCCCCAATGGCTGTAATTGAACCAGAAAGAAAAAGAAATGGAAACAATGCTATTCTAATCTAATTTGTTGAGAGTTTGGCTCAGTTCTACAGATAAATTCTTATAAATTGAGAAGTACTGCAAGGAGACCTCCTTCCAGGGGTGCTGGGCCAATGAGACAGACATAAGGTACTAATACGATGATTTAATAGAGTCCACAGGCAGTCTCTAACTTAGATGTCTGGACCGCTAAGTGTTTAAATGGACCTTGGAGGTCATATAATTTACCTTTTCAACTAATGAGAGAAATCCTGTCTATGATACTTCTGGCTGAGGTTCTGAACTGGAACGTTTCCAAGGATGGAGATGAGGCAGCCCTTCCCTTACAAACAGTTGGCTGCTGAAAAACCTAAGATTTGGATCTTTCGTGTCTGCGATGGCCCCCCCTACCCCATCCTGACATCAAGATCCACTCAAGGGTGAGATCTATCTATCTACCCCCTATCTATTGCCTTGTTTGAATAGTCATTTCCTTCCATCCTGTTGTAAGGGCTCCTTCCCACTCCTTCCTTCACCCTTCTCTCAATCTTTACACCCACAAGAGAACCATTCTTTCTCTTGACCCACTTTTGTGACAGTTTGGTTGGTCACTGAGTATCATCAGTAGAGTAAATCCTCATTTTATTTAGATTTTGATTTTTAGAAACAGGCAACAGTCATTCTACTTGGAATATAGCAAATCATGTAGGTTAGCACTCAGAGTAAATGAGCTCTAATTTCCCCCTGACCATATATCTTCTTCTATTAATCTTTTCATAGGCATTCAATACCTTCATGCTCACTGCTGGCTGCCCAGGGACCCTCTCTCTAGATTAAGCCCTAGTGGATGGCACTTAGCACCTTTTCCAACAAGCTTTCCTACCAAAATCCATGTGTCCTATGTCTCATATCTGAGAAAGTTGATAATAAATTCAATGGACTAATTTAAACTAGGGTGTTGACAGCTTCTATCGGAACACTTAAAAAAAAAAAAAGAACGCTTTAATATATTGCAACCCAACTAACATTTACACATAAATAGTAACTCATTTCCTTAGCCCAACAAAGGAAACAGAGGTTTCATTTTCTTTCTTTCTTCCTCTCTTTCTCTTTTCTCTTTCTCATTCCTCTTCATAGACAAATGTGAGTTATCCCCCACGACCTGTTCATCTAATTCTGGAAGCTGGCTTCTCAAGGGAAAAACCTGTAAGGAAGGACCAGGTAAATGATGTGCAGAGCTCACTGAAAACCCATCTCAGCTACAGAATGCACAACTCACAGCTTCTTGACCAACCTGACCAGATCAATTTTAACACCCTTTTGTCCTGTGGGCTTCCAAACTACCCCGATTGATCTAGGCTGATCAGACACAAAAGCAAGCAGTAAAGACCAAAATAAATGAACTATCTTTTAAAAGCCTTCTCTCTTGTTCAAAAACATTAAATTTATATCAATTATACCCACAGTTACTGGAGGAAAGGTAGTATGAGCTCACACTTCTAGTAGAGACCGAGATGTTAACTTTGGGTTCCTTTCAAACCCTATTATGACGTAGTCTAACATATGATAGGACTGGAATATGTTATCTTTCCTTTCTGAGATAAGAAGTTTAATGTGTGTGTGTGTGTGTGTGTGTGTGTGTGTGTGTGTGTGTGTGTGGTTTTGCTTGTTTGTTTTAGATCTTCTACAGGAAACAAAATGGCTCCTTTTATATATCTGGACTCTTACAGGCCACAGAGCTAGGTGTACAGTTTTCTCTCCCTCATAATCAAACCTAAGACATGTGGCAAACATTTCAGAATTCAAAGTTTTTTCATGAAGTTTTCATCTTGTTTCCATCCACAAATTAAAAGGGATAGAATTACCCAATGTAGCCACAGCTGGAAATAGAGTTTGGTGGGAGAAACAGGAAGGGATAGAAATTGAAGGACTTCTATATATTCTTCTTTACAATCTAAATATGTTTTGCACATGAAGATTGCAACAGAACCACATCAAAATGGCCCTTCCTGTGCTTTGGGAAATCTTGGCTATAAGGATCTTCTGTAGTAGAAAGGTGAGGTGGGTCAATCACACTATCTGGCAGGCCAGTCCCAGGTGTGCTCACTGGAGGTGTTGAGATCAATTACCCACAAGTCCCCGTGGAGCTTCTCTTCGGTGAGAACAGGGGAAGCCTGGGCCATTGGTATTCTGCGTACGCACACACTAACAGCTTGTGCTCACAGAGGCAATCATTTCTCAGCTGCTTTCAGATTCTATTTATTGTTTATTTTCCCCCTTGGCTGAAAAGGTTTCTCCTTCATACTAAGCAGAGGCACCAATCTAAGAGAATGCATTAGAATCTGCTCTATTGGTATTTTGCTGGAGTTCTACTGGGGTTGAAAGGCTCAAACAAAATGTGATGAAAATTTTAGGGTGTTTTGGGTGACTTCAACTCCAAGGTCTCACTAGGGGGACTTGATTTCCCGCTCTTAGAGATTTAGGCAATGCTAGTTTGAGACAGGAGGTCTGGTAGACCCTGAAAATGAGGCAGCTTTTACATCAGCCATTCAGTGGTGGAAAATCCCATGCTATTCTGGATGTCAAGATACAATGCCTTCATTTGTGTGCAGGTGTGAATGAATTATTTAAAGGGGAAAATGCGGGAGTGGGCACTGCACAGTGATGCAACTCAGTCTCTGCACTGGATTTTTCAAGAAGTATAAAAGATTTTCTTATGTATTCCTAAGACAAACAAAAGATGATGATGGGGCAGATATAAAGGGAGCTTTGGGGGTAGATAAGAGAAGGACATTCCTTTATTACTCTTACTGAAGTTTACAATTTTGTCTTCCTTTGTGTCCTATTTGGTGCTTGCTCCACAAATAAATTCTAAGCTCCATGGAGACAGGGAACATGTCTGTTCATTACTATATTGCCAATACCCACCACAGTTCTTGGCACACTGCAAGAAAGGACAAATACTTTGTCCCCTTTAAACCGCTCGTTCTCATTCCTCTCCAAGTGTGAAGTTGGTATGAACTTTCTTGAGGCTTGATGATGACCAAAGCCAGTAGTGGAACGAAGACTAGCTGGTAAACATGATCTCTGACTTATTGGGAATTCTAACAATATCTGACTTGGCTATCCAATGAATAAAATTCTAGTATTTCCTAGTCCATTTTGGTGTCCTGGTTTGTAAACCATTCTTGAGCCATAAAACAGAAACCCTAACTCTGTCCTTTTTAAAGATAAAATATAACAGCATTCATTTATACAGTCAAGAAATATTTTTCTGAGCCCCTACATTGTGCCGGGAACTGCTGTTGATTCCTGATGAATATGGCACATGGTTGTTCATGGAGCGTTCAGTCTCATAATGCATATATGATAGAAACTGGTGGGCATGGAGTCCAAAATAGCAGTTCTAAGCCAAACTGCTCTAAACAAATGCTGTGGATATCATGGGGGAATGGCTAAAATTTTGAATATATTTAGCTCTCCTGCCACCTCGCTCACCAACTAAGTTGGATAGGAGGAGGTGCACCTGGAAATTCAGAATGAAGTGGGAAGAGAGGTGACTAGGGATCAGTGCAGTAACATTGTTCTTAGCAAATGGTTCTCTGGTAATTTCAAGATGTTAAGCTATTTAAGTATTGAACTGATCTCACGATATGGCCATGCCAACTCTATTAAAGTGGTTCCATGATGTAAACCTCCCTTCGTGAATGATGTAAGCTTTGAACAATCTACAGAGCAGGTTGGGGAGTCAGTTGGCAAGGATAAATTGAAATCATAGCTCCACTATTTGCTGATTGATTCATGAGAAAGTTACTGCACGTTTCTAAGCATCAGTTTCATATGTAGAGAAGAGATAATAATACCTAGGTTATAGGGTTGTCGTGAATACAATATAAAATAATACAGTGCATTGTGAGCAGGGTAAGTGACACATAATAGCAGCTGAATGCGTTATTATTCAATAGAGATAGAGCCCACATTTCATTAATCACAACACTCAGAGGAGCGCAGTATATATAATTGGTAGGTAAGAAAATTGAGGCTTAAAGGGGTAGAACACCAATGCTTTCACTGCTCTGGGCACAGGGGAGGTTTGCACTTCACCTTCCCATTGAAATGAGATAAGGCCAGATGACTTGCTTTGGCTAATGAAATATTAGGAGACAGACATGTGTTGCTTTTGGGTGGAAGCCTATAAAAGCCACCTTCCCTTCCCTGTGCCACCACGAACAGTGAAGTTTCAGAAGAAGGATCGTCCAGCATCTTGTGTCTCGAAGTGAGGACAGTGCAGAGCAGAGCCCCCAGCGGAGGCTGATGGAATGCAGCATGCACAAGAAAGAAGTCTCTGTTGTTTTTGCCACTGAGATTTTTGGAGTTGCCTATTACTGCAGCAAAACCTGGGTTATCCTAATTTGCCCGAGGTTAAAACTATCTGGATCCAGGATTCAAACTCAGGTCTTAGGATACTAAGGCCAACACTTCTTGTAGCACTTTACCGATATCCTTATTGCTTATTACTAATAAGACACCCAGTAGCCTGTAACTTCTTCAGGGGAAAATTGACTTTCCTATTGCTCTTATCCTTGACTTGGAACAAAATTAATTTTTTTCTCCGCACAGATGCAGGAAGAAAATTCTCTGAGCAAAGGTCAACGGAAGGTAACTAAAAAGTTGGAGAGAGGCGGGCAGATCATAGGACTGGTTGAAAAGATTCATTTGTTTTGCAGAACTCTTTATTTCCTACAGGTTCATGACCCGAAGATTACACAGGATGAAGGGAGGCCCTTATCAAAAGCCTGAAACTCTGCAGCAACAAAATCAATTTTTCAATGATTTATGTGATGTTCTTCAGGACCAAAGGCAGTAATTCATTCCCCACGTGGCATTCAGGCTTCTGCTTAGATGTTGAAAAATGATTAATTTTTATTTACACCATGCCTCCTCTCATACATTACTGGAAACAAGATTTGAGAGCATGACATTTCTATAGCATGAAATTATTTATTTAGGGAAGTCCCAGGCAAAAAGAAAAAAAAATCTACTCAAAGCCAAAGATCTCAAGATGCACTAAAATAACCATTATAAAAACTTTCCAAGGCCAAATCTTCCAATCTATTCAGTTCAATCCATTTAAGGTAAGCAGGCCAAATTAATTTCCCAACAGGAGCCATTCTAATATCAATTCATACTCACCACTAACTTCAACAAGGAGAGGATAAAGAACTTAGAATTCCTGTGGTTTTTGTTCCCCTAGAAGGCTGAGTTCAAAAAGTTTCTAGAATTTGGTGCACATAGCATATTTCAACTTAATTTTAAATAAATGTGGCATTTTAAAAAAATGCTAAAAGGATGTCTCTTCTGGGCCACCATATGTAGGTATTTCTTTTTTTTTTTCAAAACTGCAGCAGAACCATATTCCCAGGCTCCCTACTTTTCAGCTTGCTAGCCTGAACCCAATATGTCTATCACTATCTAAGAATCAACCACACTCAGTGCAAGGTTCAAATTTTTCTCATTGACCATATTGCCCTGAAATTCCTAGCCCAAGGCCCACAATCATCTGATAATGAGGAATCACTTTGTATTTCCTTTCCACCTGTGACTTTCAGGTTTGGGGTAAGGACCTTGTATAGCAAGGAGGGAAAACAGAAACAACTCTGAGACCATTGGAAAGAAGTCTGCCCACTGCTTCTAGACACTAGAAAGTTAGAAGGCTGTGGAGAATGGTGCCTGCCATTTTATCTTCTACCATCATCTAAGACAAAATTTCCCAAAGGAACAATTAGGAGAAGCCAGTTTGGTTAATTACCAGCTCCATACCGGAGACCATTCACAGATTCGTGTACATTTCGTACCACATCCTTTCCCTCAGATCATTGCACACTTTCTCCTCATCAGGCTAATGACATTGGCTAAGCTGCAGGTTGATGCCTATGGATCACTATTTCTTGCATCATTAAGCATGCCATAACCCTCAAGTGGGTTATGGATCAAATTAGTACTCGGCTTCTACTCTCACTAACTTGGATTGTTTAAAAGGCATGGCTAGCTCATCAGTAAATGGCTTGAAATGGTTTGACAAAGGATGTGATATCCTGTCAACACAGGTTATTTGTTAAGCCCTCTGGAAATAAAAGATGTACTACCAAAGGGCAGAGGCCAGGGGCTTTTCTTCTTGTTTGCAGTTTGTTTTGTGATGGGGTTCATCACCTATCAGCAAACTTTAGGAATCCCAGTTCATTAGGTTTGTTGGGCCAAAAGGTGGGCAAAGTAGTTAAAAATAGGGTTTAAAAAAAAAAAAAAGAGGACTCTTCTACCACCAGTGATGTTAAGGCACTTTCTTTTTTTTTTTTTTTAAGATTTTATTTATTTATTTGAGAGAGAGAGAATGAGAGAGAGAGCATGAGAGGGAGGAGGGTCAGAGGGAGAAGCAGACTCCCTGCCGAGCAGGGAGCCCGATGTGGGACTCGATCCAGGGACTCCAGCATCATGACCTGAGCCGAAGGCAGTCGCTTAACCAACTGAGCCACCCAGGCGCCCGATGTTAAGACACTTTCATTAACTGGAATATAAAACAAGAAAACAAAAGAGCAAGGGCTTTGCTGATATATTAAAAAGACCCTGCATCCTTGCCCTGTGGGACAAAGACTACCTTCGCTTGAGTCACCTCGATGAGTCTTATGCCTCCAGATAACTTCAGCTATAACCCTTATCATCTGTTAAGTAAAAGAAGTACAGGGATGTAGGCTGGGAGACTATATGGACTGACATCCTAGAAACTTAATAATATGTGCTTAGTAAGTGAGCTCATGACACATACAAATTTTTTTCATTCACATTTTCCTGCCATGCCACTTTTCTGCATGCGATGCTTTTCTTCTTCTCAAGTCCTAGAGTTGCGTCTACTATTACCAGTCCAGAGAGAGACACTAAGTACTCAACACACTGTACTATCCTACCCTACCTGTCCCCACTCAGTTGTAAGCTCTGTGAAAGCAAGAAACACTTACATTGACTGTCTATCCTAGCAGCCACTGTAGTACCTGATGTGCAGAAGGTATTTAGCAACTACTTGTTCAATGAATTAATGAACGAGAAAAAAATGATAGAAGCTGCCACTGATTAGGTACCTACTACGCAGGGGTGGGGAGGGGGATGCGAGGCATTTTACCAACCATATTTTGAACTCTCAGAACAACCCTACAAAGTAGATATTATTTGTCTTGTATTATAGGAGGAGAAACAGCTTCAGTTTGTTTCAGGAGTGTGTCCAGCACGCGGGGAACTGTTGGGCAGCGACGCTCTCCCCTGTGACAGCCGGGGCCCTTCCTGCATATTTTCCTGAGTCCCTGTGTCCTGTCTGCGGGATGGCATGAAAACGACAGGTTAAAGACAGCTTGCTTTGACTGTTGAGCACTTGCCTCTTGGTCAATGGGATGGGAGGGAGAAGGAAAGCACAATTATTGAATTGTGGTGGGTGTTTTACATACTTTATCACTTTTAATCCCAGAAACAATCTTACCGTGCTGACATTAGCAGTCTTATAGTCAAATGAGCAACCGGAAGTTAGGGGAGAAATGGCTTTTCCCAGACTCCAGTCCACAGTGCTAGTGCTATATAGGTGCTAAAGATGAAAGTCCCTGGGCCCTGCCTGAGTCACTACAGTGCAATTCCTGAAAATGGGGCCCCAGAATCTCCATTCTTAGCAACTCACTAGATGGTTCTAATGGCAACCCAAGTTTGAGAAGTGCTGATCTACGTCCAGCTGCCTCTAAATGCACATTCTTGGGGCAAGAAATTTTTCATGCACTTGCACAACACAAGGAGCCAGACGCTCTATAAATGGAAGAAGTGTCCCTCTGGCAAGCATTAGGTTGCATTTGCAGCTCAGAGTATGAGGAATGCATTGGTACTCCCCATTAATGTTAATGGGAATCATGTGGCTAATTCTCTATATTCCATGCTGGAAAGTGTTCCCGTTAGAACCAGGAGAGGCTATATTTAATCAAACCATCTGGATTCCTATGCACATGTATAAGGGCAGAAAATAGGTCACAGTTGGTAAGCTACTTTCTGGAAACAACTGCATTGTATCAGCAAACTCCAAAGTCCTGAAAGGCACCCTGCTCTCCTGCTTCCCTCAGTGAGTGACAGCCCCAGAGCTAAGAGAGGTCAGAGAAAGTCCAAAATTTAAGGAAATGAAGTTTCAATAGCAAGAAAACACATAAAGCAAATCATCCTCAAAAGAGAAAGTATGGAATAAACTTGTTAAAAGCTATTAACCTCCCCAAAGAACACATTGCTACCCCAAATAACCTCGCTTGCAGTTTAGAGAGCAGCATGAAATTAAGAAACACAATTTGGACAGCCTAAGAACTCCAGATATGAACACATGATGTCTATGAGGTTTCCAGACCCTCAAGTTCTTATGAAAAGCGTGAGGATGATGGGTCTATATGCCCCGAGAAAGTCAGGGAACCTGGCAGAAAAGAGTAGTGAGCATTCACAAGGCTTTACAACTCAACTCTATTATTGACCATTATTTACATTAAAGGAGAGAAGTTCTAGAAACAGGTGAGGAATTTTAAGGCAAGAGAGGACTTACCAAGATCAGTCTGGATATGAACCTCAGTCAGGTCTTGGAGCAGGGAGCTACTGATTACAATGGAGCATGAGGGACGGTGAATTCTGGGCTCAGCAGAATTTACAGGTTGGTACTCCCCAGCACCACACTGCCTTTCAGTTTCTTCTCATGGGTCATGTTGACTGGTGCTCTTTGTAAAGCACCAACTAAGCTGAGCCATGGAAAGTGTGAAGTTTCCCAGGGCACATGGCATGGAGGATGAATGGCATATCTTACACCATTTGCCTTTTGGAGTGTCTGAGAGCCTGAGGGCTCCCTAACGAAGAGTCCCTAGACTAAAGCCCCTAGTCTATACAAAACCCCCCAAGATAAATGATCAGTAGGCTTCCAAGCCAGGCTGGTGTGAACCATGCTATCCTTGAGGCATCGGGCAGAGTTCAGAACCCCATAATTACCACCACTGTGTCTATGGGGAGATTCAAGAGCCCAGTCTTTTTATGCCAGGATCTTTTCACTTTCTCCACCATAGGATCAAGAACTTTCCAGCTCTAGCTTAAGTTCCAAGGTGGTGGCCAGGAGCTCTGAAGAAAGGGAGGGTATAGGATGTTGTATTCATTTTCTAATGCTGCTGTGATGAACCCCCAAATGCAGTGGCTTAAAACAACACAAATCTATGATCTTACAGTTCTGTGGGGTGGAAGGCCTAGACAGATACCATCAGGTTGAAATCAGGGTGTCAGCCAGGCTGTGTTCCTTTCTGGAGGCTGGAGGGGAGAATCTGTTGTGTTGCCTCTTCTATCTTCTAGAGGCCACACATGCATCCTTGGCTCATGATCCCTTCCTCCAAGCCAGCAGCACTGTGTCTCTCTGACCATTCTTCCATAGTCACATCTGCCTCTGAGTCCAGACAAGAAAGGTTCTCTGCTTCTAAGGACCCATGCAATTAGACTGGACCCACTGGGAAATCCAGGAGAATTTCCCCCATCTTGAGGTCCTTAACTTAATTACATCTGCCAAGTCTCCTTTGCCAGGGCAGGTAACAGATTCATAGGTGCTGGGAATTGGGACCTGGATGTGTGTGTGTGTGTGTGTGTGTGTGCAGGGACATTACTCTGCCCACCACATGGGGTAAAACGTGTTGAGGAGGGAGGTTCCCAGAGAGTCAAAGAATCCAGATAAGAAGCTAGCTGGAGGAGGCTATCTTTGTGGGGCCTCAGGTTGGTTCTATCTTTCCAGGACCCTTTAAATCGTTCAGGCTGGTTTTCTAAAGTCCCCAATTTTTAAAAATCATCTTCACTGCTACTACTGTCATTCTGGCCCATCCCTTCTCAGCTGGATTACGCACTAATCCTTCCTCACTGGTCCCCTGTGGCCCTACACCCACATGTGCCCTGTCCCCAGGTTTATTCTCCACAGAGCAGTCGCAGTTAGCCTTAAAAACTCAGTCATATTCCGTCACTCCCATGTTCAAAACTCTTTAATACCTTTCTCTCACATTTACAACAAGACCCCAAGCCGCTCACCATGGCCCTCACTCCACTGCCTCCGGGGCCCCTGGGCTCCAGCAGCTCCCCTTCTTTGATGTTCCTCAAGCTCCCCAAGCCAGCTCTCACCTTGGTCCCTATTGAGCCCTTCCTGTGGTTTGTTCTCTCCCTTCTTTCCAGGCCCAGATGACATATCACCTCCTCGGAGGACTCTGACCACTCTCGCTCCCTCTGACCAACCCCTTCCTTCCCTCTCTATCCCTGAAACTGAACATATTTATTTATTTTTCATGTCCCTTGTGCTACCTGACATTGCATTTGTTTGCTTGTTCTCCTCGTGGATGATGTGTCTCTGCCACCAGAATGCAGAAGAAACACGAGGGCAGGGAATTCCCATAAGCCAACCACAGTGCCTTACACATTAGAGGCCTGCAAATATTTGTTGGGAGAATGGATTCGACACATATGTGTTGAGGACCAATTTTGTGAAAGACACTGTAATACGGCAATGAAAAAGACACACATGGTCAACCCTTCTCTCCAAGTGTCCCACTCACTCATTGGTTTTCCTGCTGAGTCAACTTTTACTGATGACCAGAGGTGATTTTTTAATTCCCCTTTCCATCTCATGGCTCTCCCCTGTGCTCATTCATTCTTTTATTCTTTCATCTCATCAACATATATTTAATTGGCGCACCTAAGCTAGAGCCATACTAGGTCCCTGTCCCTGAAATCAAAACATTATCAGGTAGGGAGGTTACTTTTGCTGGTGGCCGTGATGAGAAACAGATAAGGGATAGAAAGGTTCTACGCACACTCCTGCCATTCTCTCCCTCCTCTAATCCTCCGTACTTCCTCTTTTCTCATATGAATTCCCTTGCAGACAAAGATGAAAGCATGTTGAAATGACAACAGTGACTCCCTAGATGATCAAAGTATTTCAGTAATGTAGGAGGCAAGAGACACGATCCTGGTACCAACCATTCAAAGACTGTGCCATGTGGATGGAGTCAGGTCACTGCGTCTCGGCAGATCCCGCCACATAGGTCTCGAAGGTCACCCTACTTCACCACTGGCCAAGTTAGAATAGGCGTGCGATCCTGATTTCCAGCCCAGCCTAGGCGGCAGTGCACCAGACATTGCCCTTTTAACATTTTCCACTTCTTGTTCACCATTATGCTTGTAATTCTGTTTTACTTACAGAACATATGCTAAATAAGTGGCTCTAAATTAGCCTGAGCTAATTTCAACCTGGAGCTCACTCTGTTGCCTGTGGCAAATCAGATAGGGAGCATTGACCCACGCCCTGTGCGTACTACGAGATGTGTTATGCAGAGTTAGTTTGGGCTCTGTGTGGGAAGAGGCACATATTTCAAATACTCTTAATAATAACATAACACAATAAAATTAAAAAAAAGAAAAGAAATTTGCCATGCAAAAAAAAAGACACACAAGGAGATGCTTCCTAGGAACAGAGGAGCCAAGAAGAAGTTGCACAAGCCACACACATCCTAGTCCTGCTCCCTAATTTGTGGTTAAAAAAAATAAATAAAAGCTTGATGTCAGAAACTTCATTTTGAGTATAAGCGATGTGAAAAGCCACAAAGTACTTTATAGGGTATCCAAAATGTGGTATCATTTCGTAGTTCTAATAAGGACTGATAAGGGCTAAGCCTAACTTTGTACTTTGAAAGCAAGGCTCAGTAACCGGTAATTCACTAAGTAAGTTTGTTAAATAACACCACAGCATTTCTGTGAACTTTTCCTCTTTCTGATTTAATGCCTCAGGATGGGGTGCAATTTCTAAGTCATTCATTCAGGGTCAGGGACACTCACATAGCAGAGGAAGCTGAAGGAATAGCTCATACATCATGCTCCTCTCCTCATTTTTAGCTCAGTTGGCAGATCGTCTTCTGTCTTGGCTGGAGCACAGCGAGGTGGTCCTGCTTCTCTGGGGGGGCTCCGTGTCTCCCAGGACTGCTGGGTGTCGGTACTCATGGAAGGGTCTGTGTACCCCCATTTACAGCCCTGCCCTTCAGCTCCTTATAAAGAAAGCACCGCACCGCTGCTCGCTCATTTTGTCACATTGGCACATTTCCTTCACTGAGCAGTCTCGGACGAGAGGACCGTAGGAGGATGTGGAGCAGTCCTTCTGGATAGAAGACACTGGGGGCCACTGCCTTCCGGGCTGTTTGCCTTCTTTGATGGCATTCCCATACTGCCTTCCACCAAAGAAACCCGGCGCACAGCATCTTCTGTGCTTAGCCCCATCTACGTGTGTTGATGTATCCAAATTTGCTTGTTGTGTAAATAAACATAATGTCTAGGGTTAAAATAAACGAGTCATGCCAAAGCTAGGCTGTCCAGCTTCCACACTGAAGGGCTATGGAAATTGTGTCCCAAGACTTTCCAACCACAGCCATGTGAAAAGCCACAGAGTGGGGCTGGCTGGAAAATGAGAATATCAGAGAGACCTAGAGACTGTGTGTGTGTGGGGGGGGGATGTGATCAAGAGATGGGAAACTCTCCTGACCATTTGACTTTTTAAATGCTCATTAACAGTTTTTTTCACAAAAGATTAGGTAATGATATGTGCGTATCAGCAGGCTTCTATTCGTGCTGAAGAGAAGCCAGATATAGGGATTCTTGTTTTTTTTTTCATCAGAAAACTAATTTCACTACTGACAGTAAATCAAAATGCTCCAGGGACACCTCAATAAATAAAAATAAGTTACACATCTCCATAGAAAAAAGAACAGCAAACACTTAATAAAAACTCAAAGTGCTCCTATGTATAATCTGATTGTTTTCAGTAGGGACTGGTTTTCCAAAGGTCCCTCAACAAATGGACAAGGGCTGAAGCTGTGTTGTGCATCGACCATTTGGTTTTCCTCTTATATTAAATTGAGGCTATATACAGATATGAAATTATAATGGCACAAAGTACCTGTTTTCCATAAGCAGTAGGTAGATTCTGAAAATATGAATTCATCCCTTTCTTGACTGCAGAAGGGCAACATCTCTGAAACATTTTTACTTAATATACAAAGTTTAATAAATTGGTATCGAAATATATGACAAATGGCTAAATTCCCCAATATTGCCTTATTTTAAATAAATGGAACAAGAAATATATACTTGTGTTTTATAATTAGAGCACATTAAAATTGAGTTGACACTATTGTATTACAGTTTTTATCTTCTTGGAACAAGCTAACAGGCTGAAGAATTTGTCCACACCACTGTCGTTAAGTTACTAATTCTGACCACGAGGTACCTACAGGATGGAAAGGCTGTGAGCCTCAAATCCTTATTATCTGCACAGAGGAGAGAACTGTTTTATGTGAAGGATCCACAGAGTTAGCCATTGGCTACAAATGTCACTCCAACCTTAAATAAAGTGTGCACGTTTTTGCAAAGAAGCCAGTCTACTACCTATGGAGAAAATTCTTAATTTCCAAGAGCGATATATTCTATGTTGCTTGGGGTGCAGCCTGCTTTCCTCCACAGTAGCAGATTGTCTGGGAGTCTGGAAGGAGAAGGTGACCTAAAGCCAGAAGGCCCGGGTCTGAGGCCTCTCTCATCACTTGGCCTTTATGTAAGCTGGGGTAAGCCACAGTCCCCAAGTAGCCTGATTTCCCTTGGCTTTACAATGAAGACAGAAGAACCTAGCGCTGTCTACCTCGAAGGGCGGTTGTGAGGATCACATGGGATAATTATGTGAAAGGTACTTTGTAAAGTGAGAAATACATTAATAAGGCAGGGCACTGGGCCATCCAGATTCGAGTCTGGATGTTCTTGAGGGAGGTCAGCCCAGATCCATGTGAGGTGAGGGGTACAGAGAGGAATGCGTTAACTTCTCTGCCTGATAGTCACCTCCTTCAAGCTGTGGGGGCTGAATATCCCCGGGCTGGAGCCCTGTACACAGCACAGTACAGCACCTCTGAACGAGTCATCCGCCATAGCTTCTGTTATCCATCACGAGAGCTGACTGAGCACCAAAGATGTCTCTCTTCTAACTGATGAACAGATCTATACGGCTAGTTGTAAAAATCAAACAGGTGAAATCTGGTCTAAATTTTGCCAATCCGATGGCTTTATACTGGCAAATTTGGCAAATATTTGGGAAGTGTACCTTGGGGACCTACTTAACAGTGGCTTTCCCTTGCTTCATGTTCTTGTACCTGTTCTAAACCAGAGGAAGAAGAGAGAGCGGAGAGCAAGGGGTCTTGCCGCCTGATCTTTAGGGCCTCTCCTTGTGACGACATGTTCCTTAAGAGGAGGTCTTCATAAGAGAAGTCGGTTAAGCTGCTTCTGCATGTGGTGAACACCCAGAATACAATAGTGAGATTAGGCTCCCAATCAAATCTCCAAGGCTTCATGAGACAATGGGTGAAAACAAAAGAGCTTTAAACAGATTCAATGCATTTTCTTCATTTCCGAGAACATTTATTCCTGACGCATTTTTCTCTAGCCAACAGAAAAAAGATGTCGGCTCATTCTTTCTTCATGGACATGTGGCTTTAAAGGACAGAGACTCTCAGCTACCAAAACAATCTAGTGATTTCAACTCATATCAAGGTCAGCAAAATGGAGGATATAAAATATTCAGGTAGGGGTGTGGTGAAGAACAGGACTTCCCTTTCTTTGTCTTATTCAGTGTGTTGATAATTTCAGGAAACTACTACTTCGTTAATCTTCCAAATGCGTTTTAGACAGGCTGTTGTTTTTCCTGGATCTTTATTCCAGAGTGCAAGGATTTTTTGTTTCTCTGCTTTGCTTACATCTATACGAGGCATTTCTCATGGTTAAAATGATTCACTTTAGAAGATTTATTCTGGACACTACCAATGCCCAACTTACACTGAAAATTTTATGGGGAAAGCTTAACCTTTTGTGGTGGTTGAGCTTACAATGGCTATTTTGAGTGACATGGTCTAGGTTAGAAAGTCTCAAAAGAAGGACAGTGAGATTCTACCCAGCGGCCTAAAGTTATTCAACCAAACATAATGTGACACGTAAATTAAAAATCAGCGATGGAACCCTGCTGCATCAACATCACAGCACAAGGTGCCAGGGTAGAGGCAGAGGAAGCTCATATCACGAAAGTATAAATGGCTTCTGCTGACAAAAACAATAACCAAATGGGCATATTCTGGTTCTACTATTACCACTCGCTAGCTCCGTTACTCTGACAAGTTACTTTCCCTCTCTGTGCCGCATTTGTAGCTTTTTCATCTTTCAAATAGGGACAGTAATAGTAGCTACCTCATGAAGTCATCATGAAAATTAAATGCAAAAATCACTGCCAAGTATTTAGCACAGTGGCGGAAATATTGTAAATGTTCAACAAACATTAGCTGTGAGAAGATCAGTAACACTTATTCATTTGACTGCCTGAATAAATAAAAAACTAAGAATGAGAACAACAACAAGCATGTAGATAGTTTGCTCCTTAAGTGCTGGGCACTGTCCTAAATACATACAAGTATTGTATCTACTAACGTATTTAATTCTAACAACCAACGTCATAAGGTAACTATTATCCCCATTGTACAGACAGGGAAACCAAGGCACAGAAAGGCAAAATGACTTACCTAGCTCTCCATGACAGAGCTAGGATTTGGCCAGGCAATCTATAGGTACCTCAATTTTTCCTGAAGTGAATTAGCACATCTTTGTTTTTATAATCTTATTTATCACATCACTGGTTTCTGACTTTTAAAATATGCAATGGTTATTTATAGCAGCCATCAACTCTCCAATTTGTTCACTTGTATCATTCAAAATAAAGGCATCACAAAAATGATGCTATGGGGAAATTAGAGTTGTTTTGCATATTATTCATTCACAAGTGGGGTAAAAAAACTATCTCATGCCACATGTGGGCAAAGCAATATCCTTTCAGTGTTGGAGAGTGAGCTTTGGAGATTAAGGGCATTTTGACCTCTCTTCTACTTTTTCATACAAGGCATAAACTGATGGGATGCCTGGATTTATTACAAGGTAGTCCTTTATCCCTCTCTTCTTTCTGTATACATCAAGCTCCTATTCTGTAACTAAAGCCTATATAAGAAAACAGAGACACACCTCCCCCCGCTGCCCCTACTTGACAACGGCGCTCTTAAAAATCTTGTACAGTTTCATCAGTATTCCTTTTTTACAGCTTCTTTCCCTTCTTATTTTATAATGATTTCCCCCTACATGTTTTTTTTTTTTTTTTTTTGACTCATCTTCTAAGCCCAGATGCTTAAATATTGGTTGCTCTGGGTCTTAATGGTTACTCCAGAGCCATGGAATTTTAAATTTGATCTCAGACTTTTAAGACGTGACAGCTTGATTATTTTACAGGGCCAAAACCCTGAATCAAGTCTGTAATTTTAAGAATCAAAACTGTTTTCCCACTGATGTAGACATTTTGAAATGTGTGGTCCACAGCTATTTATGAGTGGTTTACAGCTGTGGTCTCTTTGTGCCCGACATCATGGAGAGTCCAGAGCTGATCCTCCTGGGGCTGCTATTAATTTTATTCTCATTTTAGACAGCTTTTCCTTCAACAATCAATTTTTGGCTCTCTTATGCTTACTATAGCCTCACAGCATTCAGACATTCACAGGGCACTTGGGCAATTTAGCGATGATCTATAATACAGGTTTTTAAAACGAGCGACTTAGTCAAACGCTAGTGAAACAGAAAATGACTCTTGGCTAAAAAAGCAAGTGCCAGAAACTGAGAGAGAAATCACATAAACTAGTGTCGGGGTGGGTAACTTCTTCAGTGTAAGGAGACATGATTAATACAGTATCAGTTTTGGGCATTGTGATATCTGAGACTCAGTGGAATGACTCCTAATGTTGTCATTGAGGAACAAAGCAAGGCTTTTTACGGCAAACTAACCAACTTGTATTACACATGGATATGGTTTTGGAAGTGTTCTATCTGATTCCATGTTCGATAGGGTCTGACACCTCTGTTTCCAAGTGTGCACTGGAAATCCTGTTCCAGGCCTTCTTTTAAAGGGAAAAAGTCATTATACCAGTCTTGAAAATGGGATAAGCCTGGTACACAGGTGGTGTATACACTGGTATACACACTAAAACCTGTTACCAGGGTAAAAAACGGACACATTCTAGTTTTTGGCTCCAACATGCCTCCAATATGCAGACTTCACTAAAGAGCTCCAGCTCCTGACCCTCCTATTGTTTGCATTTGCTTTTAGCCTTTGCTCACTTATGCTTCAATCCTCTGACATTAACATTTTATTCCTTAGTATACTTATCTATAAAATGGTAGCAGTAATATCATAGGATTGTTAGAAGCGTTACATTCATTTATATTTGTAAAATGTTAGAATTATGTCAGGCACAGAGAAAGCACTGTATAAATGTTTGATTAAAAAAAAAGAAGTCCCCTACCTCTTTTCTATTCTGACAAAAAAATAACCCAGTTAATACACAATTGTATTTGTATGTGGTATGCATACAAATTACGGAATCCGTTTTTTGTTGTGTTTTTTGTTTTTGTTTTTGTTTTTTAATGAATAAGGCATTTCTGAATTGCAAACTATGGACAGCACTGAATGCCATATTGAGAAGTCAGAGGAGGACAATAAAGAATTGGAAACCTTAGACTTTGGGATATGGGTTGCAGCTTTTTAGGATTATCTCTGGCCCACGTAAATTGCAAAAGCAGACATGAACATTGACAATGTAAACCTTACTAAAACAGGACCCTAAAATATGAATGTCTGCTATTATAAAAGAATCTAGTGATAATAAAACCTGAGGAAATATTAGAATGAGAAAATAGCAGGTTATTTTCTCTTCCTTAAAAGTCCTGAAATTTAATTTCACCGTGTGTAGTCACAGAATAAAACATCTGTTCTAATGGAAAAATAACAAAAATCCATTTCTGAAAAGCCCCACGGAGAATTTTTCACATGCGTAGATGGAAATATGTATTCCATTTTTAGATAACTACTCTTTCTTGATGTTAAAAAGACTCAGTGGTGAAAAAACACAAATACCACATTTGCCTTCAATCACTAAAGTCTGATAAGTCCCAGGGTTGCAATGCCATCCTTCATGCTTCATAAACTCATTCATGTATTCATTCTTTCCTTTTGAAAACTGAGCGACATCCAGGCCCTGGGAATGCCTAAATAAAAAATGTAATCCCTGATCTGAGGAGTTCACACTTTAGCCAGGAAAGTCAAGTACCACACAATCAAAATATGATGCCATTAGCTCTGTGATAGAGATAAATGGAGTGAATGGAGGAGAGACAAGGAATCCAGATCAGCAGTATTGGGAAAAGCTCCTAAGACGAGGTGACATCTGAATGGTGTCTTTGAAGGCTCTGTAAAGATAGCCAGGCAGAGGTTCTCGAGGCAGGAAGAATGATTTGTGCAAAAGCACAGATGGGTAAAGATGCATTTGCCATAATCATGGAGCACTACATCAAAAACTAATGATGTGATGTATGGTGATTAACATAACAATAAAACATTTTTTTTAAAAGATGCATTTGCCATTTCTCAGAGAGAATTAATCAATCTCACATACAGCACCTCAGCACGTTTATAGCTCCGTTAGCACCAATCTTGGGCCTATTTCCATTGATCTACATGTCGCCCTTGGCAGACAGTAAACTCTTAGAAGCGAGCCGATCCATCTTTGTACCTCCTATTTCGTCTGGCGCTTATAACTTGCCAGCATAGGTTTGATGGAAAGAACAAATGAATTACCGTGAAGTTTAATAAGATCACCTGTGAAATATATACTTTGCCCAAACATCCACTGAACCACTCATTAACAAAGGAGACTCTTGGTTTCTGCAAACATGGCTCCATTCCCAGGGCAGGGGCAGGAGAAACTCTTAAGTCTTTTCAAAGACTCTCATCCCTAAGACATTTTTGTGGTCATGTGGAAAAAGGGTCTGGGAAATGTGCTCTCAGATGGCATGGCTGGAATGAGGAATGGGAGCTGTTTTGCCTTCTACACAGTATCTGGAAAAGGCAATAAGAACAAAAAAAGCATCAGTGTTGGTCAGCATTCTCAATGCCTGAGTCGAAAGGTGCTATATAAACAGGGAAAAGTCTGAAGACCATGTCCACCCAGGCCCCATGGCCAAGAATAGCTCTGGGGTGGCAAATCAAATCAGCCAGGGCTGGTGAGCTCTGTCTCACGACTTTGGAGTCCCAACCAGCATTTGTGAAAGTCGCTCTGAATGGAGAGCCACCTTCTCCGGCAGAGCCAGGGTCCTGGCCAGGTCCCACAGAGAAAGATGTTCATTTCAGAGCAGAAGTAGGGCTCTGCTCTCTTTAGGCAACTTACAAAGGAAAGCGTTAAGCATATGGAGCTGGGAATTTCTGGGAAAGAGGGAGGCCTAGCATCTAAAACAAAGTTCTCTTTTTTTTTTAAGGAAGTAAAGCAGAGAGCAGAGATTATTTCCACGCCAGTTCTCAGGAGAATTTCTGTAGCCAGGATCAGCTAATGATGCTTATTAAAGGTAAATGTTCCCTGATCTTCAGGAAGTGATTTTTCATCCTGGTGCTTTTGAGGCTTTGTCTTCACTTGAATCCTGGGTAGAATAAAGCCCTCCTGGATTCTTCCTAATCTAATACTCAAAGCTGGTGATTCACAGGACTCTGTTTTTTCTTCTGAGTAGTGTAGTAACGGTAGATTCACTCCTGGCTTCTATGCATCAGTCCAGTCACACTAACAGAAGAGTACAGCTTTATGACTAGAGTGGGCACGTCAGCTTGCTTCCTTTTAACAACAAAATAAAAAAAGGCAATAAAATGCCACCGTTTCTGCTTTTTTTTCCCCTTTTTTCCGTCTTCTTCTTCTAGGGCATTTATTTTTCTTATCTAATTCAGAAGCATGCTGGGAAATATAAATCTGAAAGGAAACATTCTGTAAATCCTTAAGATTGGAGTAGTAGCAGGAAGTAATTTCTGATCCGGGATCAACTCCACTAATAATCAGCTTTCTTACCCCAGGTACAAAGCACAGTAAAGCCAACCAATATTTGGAAGAGGGAAGAACAGGTGTTACAGTTGCCTGATGAAGTCTTTTTCACACCCAGCAGGGAGTACAGACTACAACTTCTGTATCTCTGTGCTAGCCAGAACATTGAGTATCATATTGTGAGCAAGCATCACACTTACTGAAATGCAAAGGCTGTCTACTTTTGACTGTTGCTTATGTACATTTAGTCATGCACTCGGGCACATACAGGCTGCTAACATTATTATTACCCGAGATTAAAAATATAAATGGAAACTGGACAATTCTGCTCTCAAGAGAACTGCCTTCCACCAACTGCCACGCTAGGTAAGATGTATCAGTTTCATTTCACACCCTTCTTTTGCTTGATTCAGTCTAGTACCAAAAGAAAAACATGTTGTAGCTTTTGGGGGAAAGAGTGAGGTCTTGTTTGCTCTGGGTGGAACCAGTCACCAGGAATTTTAGAAGGGATCATCATCTTCTCTGCCCAGCAATAAAGGACAGCTATTAGAAGTATCCAAACCCGGGCGCCTGGGTGGCTCAGTCGTTAAGCGTCTGCCTTTGGCTCAGGTCATGATCCCGGAGTCCCGGGATCGAGTCCCGCATCAGGCTCCCTGCTCAGTGGGGAGTCTGCTTCTCCCTCTCCCACTCCCCCTGCTTGTGTTCCTGCTCTCGCTATCTCTCTCTCTGTCAAAAAAAAAAGAAAAAAAAAAGTATCCAAACCCAGCCACCCCACCCCTCCCACCCACCACCACTCCAGCAGCCCTCAGTTTAATGATTTAATGTATGGTGATTAACATAACAAAAAAAAAAAAAAAAACTACCCCCCCCCCCCCCCAAAAGTATCCAAACCCTGACTGCAAGGGAAGCTTGACTTCTGAGCCAGTATAAACCCAGGAGATGCAGACATCCTTCCCACACCCCTGACCGTGTGCCCCTCCCCTGCAAGAATATTGAAAACCTTGGAGCTAGCCTGATTATTTTGTCCGTGCAGCGATGGCCTGAGCGTATGCCCCATGGGTCCTGCCTCATGGAAGCTTCTTCCTGGAAGGATCTTATTTTCATCAGTTTTCTCTCTCATTCACTTATTCTCAAAACAGCCTTGGTTCTTGATCAAGCCACTAGTTTTCTTTATTAAGGTAAATATTCTCCCAGATCACAAGACACTTAAGGAGCTACTGAGGTTGTCACATGATGTTCCAAAAACCGCCTCTTCAGTGAAAACAAAAGAAAATCCCAAAACTTTAAACACTTGTCCTTTTCTTACCCCCAAAGGGAAGAGGAGGATAGGAATGTGAAGGACATAAAGCTGGTGTCTCCACTGATTTCATGACCTCTCATCCAGTGGTATTGGTGTCAGAATGAGAGCTGGATGCTAGTACTATCTTTGCTTTTTTCTTGATAAAGCTGAGAAACAAGTTAAACAAATGGTAAAACACGTGGATCTCTGACAGGCAATGACATAAAAGAGAAAAACAAACAGTTATCTGGAGAGCGTTTTATGGTTCATCAGGGACGGCTTTAAACGTGTTTGTTCAGAGCCTCCCTCTCAAAGACGCCTACACAAGAGCTGTCAGCTTCCAGTGACACCTAGCAAGTTTTACCTCATCCCAACATGCTCTATAGGCCTGCCCTTTCCAGAATCACACGACAAAACAAAAACAAAGGCAAAGCCCGAAGAGGGAAAACGGACGCTGCTTCATTGTCTCTTGCACCCAGTCCTTGAAAATGTCAAATCCAGAGCTCTTTATTCTGGGCTTCACTTCGGCTGTCCTTTTTGCCACACGCAAAACAACTCCATCTCTGGAAGAATCTGAAGGCCCTACTCGAATCCGTAAAAAGTCTTCCCAGCAATAGACACTGAAGATGGGATAGAGTTAGGCTTTCGTGGACGAGGAAGGCTTTGTGAACAGAGAGCTATGATCAGGCAGAAGGAAAATAATTGGAACAGTCAATGGTTTGGCAGAGTTATCCATCCCCTCCCCCAATTTTTTTTTTTCCTGAAAAGCAGAGCTGTATGGCCATGCACCCGGGGATTTTGGCGAAGTCCAGGAAAAGTGGACTTGTAATTGTTCGTGTAATTCTAGTGATTTAAGAGAAGCAGTGGTCTTGCCCATATTATAGACTACCTCTGAAAATATGTATTGCCCAGATGCTCAGGAGGTTAATTTTGAAAACATATTTTTATCTGTATAAAGCCCTGCACATGCATCTTGTTGCCATTTCTTCTGAAGCTTTCGATTAAAAAGTTATTTATTATTTACATATATCTATTATAAATATAAAAAATATATATATATATTTTTTTCCAATTGAAAGACTTGCCTACACAGTAATGGTTGGTCTGTAAGATGGCAAGTTTAAGTTCTAAGGCAGCTGGGCTGAAGTACCAGTCTAATGAACTCTGCATCAAGCAACTTATACTGGTGTCTTTGTCCACTGATGACCTTCTACATAGTCTTGAGCTAAGATGGACAACTACATTCACACACAGTCCATTGAGAACCATCCTTAAGGTAACTTCCAGTTGAAACCAAATAACCATGGACCTACCATGTGCAACTCGGAGCAACTGATAATTCTCAGACTGCATGGATCATGTCTTCTAAGTCACGTGGGTTTAACTGGTCAGACCAAAGTTATGACTGAGCCAGCTCTGCGCATGTGTTCTTCCTTGAACTTTCCACTTAGACATCCCTCAACAATGGGCAGGATGGAGTCATGCCTTCAGGCCGTTATGAATGCCATGTGGAGTCAGACTTTAAACCGTGACTTCCAAGCGTGCGTAAGTAATGTCTGTCCTCTTCCAGAGGTGGAATAGGCCATCGGGCTCCCCTCCCCCACTTCTTAAAAGATATTTAAAACAACTTGGAACCGAATAACTGATGTTATACTGAGCTTCCAAATCTTGTTTGTCTGGCAGAGAATATTTAAAAGGATGTAAGACTCACCATGTTCCCAGGCTGTCAATAAACCTGTACTGAACAATACCACCTTGAGACAAAAGCACAGTATAACGTGCTGTACTGTGGTGTCTAGTTGAATAGAAAAGACAAACACAAATGTAATAATTATAGAGCAATACAAGCCAGCCCAGCTGTAGAACTAAGTGGTTGGTTGAGATGTCAGTGAGTCAAGAGCATATAAAACTGTTCTGCTTCCAAAACATGTTTGTGGGTTGGCAGCAGTCTATATATGTTCTCAGAAAAAACAGTGAGAGCTAGGCACTTACAAAAGCTTACATTATATATAATGCCCCCGAACCAGAGACTTAAGAATACAAACTCATGATGTTTTATTGTTCCAAGAGGAAAAATACCTGCAATGCCAGGAATATTCCTGCCCAGAAGCTTGCTGCTGAGGATAATTCTATTCCTTATCCTCTCAGCCAACCAGGCAGGGGAAAGGTTGTGTGTCTGTATGTGTGTATATGGACAAGGACAAGCGGGTTCGTAACTCCAGCTCGCTACCCCAGGAGGACAGGGGCATGAGGCTGGAGTGAGGGACAGGGTGGATGAGAGATGAAGATGGAAGGATGGGAAACTAAAATGGGGGCTCTGCAGGGTGTGATCGTGAAGAGCCATCCTGGCAAGTGGGAGGATTCAAGTTTGTCTCCTCTCCTCCCACCTGCTCTACTTAACTCACAGTGTGACTCGGAGCCGGGCATTTTCTCCCTCTGCAGAAAGATGGAGTAGTGCAGCAGTAACGAGTCAACCCTTGGTTACTTCTTTAACTCCCGGCTGGTTCTAGAGGGCAGACAGGAAGGATGGAAACAGAAGGCACTTTTCCCTTTGCTTCACCCTCATCACTGACACCAGCTCTGCCCTGCCAAGCCCAACACTTGATTACGGTTCCCGCAGGGATTCTGGAAAGGGAAGGAGCACACACCAGGTCATAAAACTTTAATGGGTGGCGGTCTGAAGCAACAAGGACAAGAAAAAGAAGTGGAGTGGAGTGTGAAAGCAGGTCCTGATCCTTTGGCTTAGAAACCACTTCTTTCCCCTTCCACTGTCCTCAGCCCTACTGCCCCCTGCAGACTCTGCCAACCATATGTGCTGCTTAAGGCAAGGTGGTCTGTTCTGATAATAAAACTGCCACGGAGTCTGGATTCATGACAGTGTTCTCATGAATTCTCATTTAAAAAGCAAATAAATACCCTCCTGGAGAATTGTTCCTAGGGCTTCGCACACGAAATGAACTTTTCATCTGCCTTGTTTTTATTGAACAGAACCATATTTTGGGAAAGCTAAATCATGTGTCATTAAAAAACCTAACACAGAGAAAAGGGTTTTAAAAATAGCCTTCAAAGGGAATGTATGTTCAGTTGAAGAAAAAGAGAAATGACAGAAGTTCCACCGGGGAAAGTTCTGGTTTCGGCGTGGCTCCCAAGAATGAGATGAGATGTTCTTGTTCGCCATAATTTGGGCAAAGTTCTCCCCGACCACCTGCCCCCTGACTTCATCTTCTCCCTCAGCTGAAACACCCACACGGAGGATATCTTCAAAGTGAGCCTAACTCCTGTGTTGTTCACAAGCCAGAGTATCCTGGCTCTTGAGAATCAGTTATGCATATCCCTTCCAACTCTGTGTTCAGTAAATTCATGTTGGGAGCCTGAAGTCATCCATCACACAAGTATTGACATCATGGGAATAGACAACTGCCACAAATTTTTGGAGGGGACAGTCTACCAGCATACCACTGGGTAAAAGTAAAAACAAAAACAAAAACAGAACCACATTTTTTTCCCCAGAGAACCTCAAAAAGTACTTCACTTCTAAAATACCTCTACTAAATGACCTGATATTTTGACTTAAGACTATTACTACATGTTCTATAAAAACATAGTCTAAGAGCTAAATTTAATGCTCAGCTACAGTGATTTTTTTTCTTTGTCACTCAAATGCATTATAAAATCATAAACGATATCATTTTTCCCCTTCAGGGAAAGTACAGGAATGGAAGCTATAAAAGAATAGGAAAGCAAGTAGATTAACCAAATCCTAATTTTTCAAAGAATAATTTGATAGAATCTGATAAAAATGTTAAATTATTGGGAATACTGTTTCTGGTTATAAAATTTATGAGTATGGCTTGTGTTACGAAGCAAACGGCAAAATCTTTCCTCTTTGAGTTACAAACATAATTTCATGTTGAGGGGGCAGGTGAGGGAATCCCAAAGGGCCTCTAATGAATTTTTTGCCTGGGACCTTTAAAGCCCTATATGCCTTACTTGCAGATTATCTGCAGCATTGAACTACCGTGTCCAGATGATCTCACTAAAATACACACTGGTACCCTGGAAAGGTAACATGGCAATAAAAGATTAGCAAAAATTATATATTTTTTATCAGATTAGTGGACAGAGATAGGGCTTGAGGAGTGGGGTGGAGGACAAGCACATTTTGGTAGGTAGCTGGACCTATAAGAAGTCTTGAGCAAGTGTTTTCTTGTAGGATAAGAGATCCAAAAGAGTGCATCTGGGACAATGTAAGGGCACTTGGAGGGAACCGGAAGGAGGGAGAATTTTTGCCCTTGATTCGGTCTCAGTTTGCAGGCTAGGCAGTCGGCTCCACTAAATCAAAGACTCTGTGTCTTCCTCACTGCTATGTCCTGATGGCACTGGATTGTATTAAAGTTCAAATATCAGTTGAATGAATGAGGAATGTGGTATGAAAATCAAAAAATTACTATTTTTCAAAAATTTTCTGTGTTTTTATCGTAGTTTAGAACATAGGTGAGATAATACAGTTTTAGGCAAATTCTTTTATTTTCTTCAAGTTTTTATTTAAATTCTAGTTAACATATATGGTAATACTGGTTTCAGGAGAGTTTTAGGCAAATTCTATGTCTTCCCTTTGACCCACTTATAGTATTAATTCTCACAAGGTGTGGCGAGAACACTGGATTTTAAACTTAGGTTCTTTCTATAGTGATGACTCCTTCTCTTCCTATAGATGAGGAAGCCAAGCTGATAAATCATCAGAGAGAAAGACCATGGCAGAATCAGGGCCACATTTGCAATAATGTATTTCCTGGGAGGTCTTATTGCTTTCTCATTATCCAGGTTCACTGTCCTATGAGGCTTTGTTAGATGCTCACAAATAAAAGAATTCCAGCAAAGGGAAATTGGGTCTCTAAAAAAACACCATGCATTTTTTAAAAACTAGAAGAGGATTCTAGTTGCTGTAGGTAATTTTATGTTTTAGTCATCAGGATTTGAAGGACCCTAATGATCCCTTTACTACATTTTATAATAAGTAATGGCTTTTCCTCTGTTTTCATAGATATTTGAAAGTTGTTCGTATCAGTACCTCCCTGTCTTCACCTTTGATACACAGCAGTTAAATAAAAATGAAACCAAAAATATTTCAAGCAACTTGGTTAAACTCTAATTGACTCCCCCGGCAACTCTGATATTTACCCCCATGGTTTGTGCCCAGGACAGAAATGTAGAACCGCTGGGCAGATTTTCTAGACATAAAAATTCAATGTCATATACCGGCAGGCAAAGTTTATGCCAACTAAACATCTGTGTTTTTTATTATAAGAAGTGCTTTCTCAAACAAACTTGCCAGCCTACAACGTAAAGCCACAGAGGAAGCAAAGGGAAGGCGAGTCCACAGTGTTACGTGAGTGACTTTGAGAGTTAATGACTCCACGGCTTTGTATCTGAGGGCCTTACTGTGTTGAACACAATTTTAAAAATAAAAACAAAGTCTGTCCATGAGCAATAGCAAGGTGAGTTTCCCTGCTAAAATTCTGGTCATTACCTGGATCCCAAACTAAAAGTCCCTTGACAAAACCCAGGGTTCCACTGTCACGATATGATCCATTCCCGTGTGTAGATGAGTCACTGGGGTATTTTCCCCATAGAGGCAGGAAAGTGGGGTGCACGTCTATCAATGTCATAATGGGGATATGCATTTTGCCAAGGCCTCCTAGTGACTCTGCCACCATGTCACTCCAAAGTAGTGTTGCTTCAGTCACCTTTGAAAGCACCATAGGACCTCAAATATTTAAAGAGTGACTTTCCATGTCCCTCAAAAGATCCTTTGTTATTTTACATTAGTGTATTTATCCATTGGACCTTTCAGTTAATGTAAACTTCTTATCATAGTTTCATAAAACAAGCTAAAGTGGATTCACTCTTAATTTTGACCGTGAGATTGAGGTCATACTGACTCACAACAATACACTGATGATTGGAAAAGGCAGCTTTATCTTTATCACCCCCCACCTGCTCACTTTTAAAATCGTACACGTTGAAAATCATTAAGAACAACTGTACAACACACATGTCAGCAATCTGAGGCCACATTAACCTATAGCAGCATATGGTTAGCTGTTTATTATTTTACCTTTAGTCTTTACATGTACTTATGAGTTAAAGATAAACTACATAAAGAGTGTTACATGGGAAACAGTGGAAAGCAATCAAGAAAAGAGGAAGGAAAACCGAAGAATGAGATCAATATACAGAGTTTTCTCTTTCTATAACCTATGTGCTCTCATCAAGGCAATGACAAATGAAAATAGGTTTCTTCTGGACTTTTTTACCTACGACGCCAACACACACTGGAGGAGACTTCAAATGCCAATGACAGCCAAGTCAGACTATTGACCCATCTACTCTGTCATTTTTCTTCCTCCTGCATCGTAAGGCGATGGCCTTCAGAAAGTGAGGTGATAGAACTTAAGAACCCAAAGAACCAGGGAATCTCATGTGGGGCTTTGGGCTTTGTCTCCAGTATCTGAGCTGGTGTGGAGTCGTGCTGCCGTGGACAGCTGTTTCCAGAGACAGACCTGGTCACCTGCCATGACTTACATGATTATCCGTCATGGGGATAAATGCATCCAAGGAAAGCTCATTTCAGAACAGAATATGGTATGGACAGAGACCTAATAGAAGTGCACCCAGAGGGGTGATTGTGATCTTTTAAGTCAATAAAACCTTGGAAGCCTCAGAAAATCATGGTTCCCTTCTCAACACACCACTTGTATTTTTTGATTTGTCTTTTCTTAAGCCTTCAGAGCAAAAGGCTGGGCCAGGGGATTTTAGACCTTGAATAGTGTCAACAGGGGATAAAAAGAATGTTCTATTATCTTGCTTATTGTCTTACCAAACGCAGTAATCCAAGCTTCTCTTCCTTCATCTAGTGACTTTCAGGAAAGGCAGAGACAATAGGCATTTGAAAATTCATCCTCAACAGATTTTGAGAGACCATCAATCACGTGAGAGAGGGCCTGTGTGCTTCTCCATCTTAATTCTGGGCTACTTACTCCATCCTTTTGTTCCAGTGGCCTTCTTTCCCTTCTTTGAGTAGAGCGCATTTTTTTACTGCTACAAAATCTTTGCACATGCTGTTTGTTCATCTAGAATGCTTTTCCTCTCTACTGCTCATTTTCCTGAATCTTACTTGTACTACAGGTTTCCATCTAAATACTACTTCCTTAGCAAAGGAATCCAAATCAGGTGCCCTGTTCAGTCCTCTCCTGAACCTTTTAATTTCACACATTTTTTCACAATCTGCATTTATACTTTAGGCTTGTCTCCTTTCTTATTTCTGTATATGCCATGGGCATGAAAGCCTCACAAAGGAACATGTATGCTAACATACAGTAGGAGCTGAGTAAATATTTGCCATACGGAAGAATTTTTATTAAAAAAATAAGTGAATAAATAGAGTTTCTGAAAAAATAACTGGCAGCAATAATTGTGGATTTTAAATAAAGTTGTGCTGACGTCATTGTGTTCAATTAAGTAAACTTCAAACTAGGAGTTTAGAGTTTGTACACAAATCAGGGGAAGACTCAATCATGCATATTTAAAAATCCAGTTTTTCCCAAAAGAAACACGTCCTCTAGGTGAAATTTACACATTCTATCTTCCCTTAGTATCGGAGAACTTTTAATATCTAGCTTTATAGGGCTTTGTAAGTACCAGAAAAATCACTGTATTGACACTAAGTGAAGGGTAGAGAAAGCAATTCTATTAAGCTGTTGACCTACTTTCTTTCTCTCTGGTTTCTTGAAGGCAATTGAGAAGTCCTCAACTGGGTACAATTTGAAGGTGGCTATTGCACTCTGTCCGGTCAGAAGCATATAGCTAGAGTAGGTTTTATAGACTTACCTATGTCCTATTCACTTACATAATTTTCTGCCATCAAGAAGAAAAAAAGGTCAAACTCTTGATGTTATTGAATCTGTTGTAAAACAAGGTATCTGGATGTTACTTCAGAAACAGTATTGATTGGTACAGAGTTCAAGGCATTATCGATTATTATTTTTTTTTAAAGATTTTATTTATTTATTTGAGACAGAGAGAATGAGAGACAGAGAGCATGAGAGGGAGGAGGGTCAGAGGGAGAAGCAGACTCCCTGCCGAGCAGGGAGCCTGATGCGGGACTCGATCCCGGGACTCCAGGATCATGACCTGAGCCGAAGGCAGTCGCTTAACCAACTGAGCCACCCAGGCGCCCGACATTATCGATTATTATATAAAGGTTTATGTGGCAGGTTTAGTAAATTTTGTGTATAGAAAGTGTTGGGATTAATAGAATCCATAACAAGCTGTTTAATGTTTTATTTTTTTTAAGATTTTATTTATTTATTTGAGTGAAAGAGAGAGACAGAGAGCATGAGAGAGAGCAAGCACGAGCACGGGCGGAAGGGCAGAGGGAGAGGGAGAAGCAGGCTCCCCCTTGAGCAGAGAGTCTGAAGCGGGGCTCTATCCCAGGACCCTGAGATCATGACCTGAGCCGAAGGCAGACGCTTAACCAACCGAGCCACCCAGGCACACCCCTGTTTAGTGTTTTAAATAAAGCACAGAATGGTACGAGAGAAACCAACTAGAATGTGCTATGATTTGCCTACAACTGCAATGAGATATCTTTATGGCCAAAACTAGCAAGGAGATTATTTATGCATGCCCTGTAACCCAGCAATTCTACTTCAAAGACTTTATTTTACAGACTGTTGCATAAGTGTATAAAAATTCTTCATGTAACATTTTTGTTTAAAGACAAAAACCCCAGAAACAACTTAAATCTCAATCCATATGGGACTATCCCCCTACCATACATTGTTTGCTCTCTGCCAGAAATTGTTCTAAGTATTTTTCACACACTCAGTTAATCTTCATAACGACAATCTTCAGTTATTGTCTCTACTTCAAAAATGACATAAAGTAGCAGAGATATTAAGTGGCTAAGCTAGCGTTTGAATCTAAGCAAACATTTTAAAAAAGGAGGTAGACCTAAATTTACTGACACAATATCCAGGACACATTTTTGGGTTATAAAAAAGAATCCAGTTGCATATTAAATATAGTTCTAAATAAACAGCACTCTATATGTATATCTACATATGTATATAAGTGCCTAGAAAAGATCTAGAAGCATCTATCCAAACCAGTGAGCTGTTAACTCTTCTTTCTTTTTTTTTTAAAGATTTTAAATTTTTGACAGAGAGAGACACAGCAAGAGAGGGAACACAAGCAGGGGGAGTGGGAGATGGAGAAGCAGGCTTCCCGCGGAGCAGGGAGTCCGACGGGGGGCTTGATCCCAGGACCCTGGGATTATGACCTGAGCCGAAGGCAGACGCTTAACGACCGAACCACCCAGGAGCCCCAACTCTTATTTCTAAGCAGAGTTTTAAAGTGGAGTTTCATCTTTTACGTTTTTTACACTTCTGAATTATTTAAATTTTATATATTTAAATGGCAAAGAAATGACTTCCTGGGTTATTAAAATAAAATTAAATGCAAATCACATTCCCACCCCTGCCCTAAAGGCAGTGATTAAAAAGGTATAACACTTACTGGTTGTATTTTTGTTTCCTAATAATGAAAAGATGTTATTAAAGAACACAATTTTAAATAGTCTACCTTTGCATGTACATGTATTCTGTATGTAACAAATGTAGAGTCTTAAATAGATGACTTTTGTGGAAGAAAAGAAAGAACACAAGGAAAGTTAGATTATGTTAAGTCCAGAACTACTCCCAAATTTCTTTAGATACACAGCATATATATGAGAAAAATGATGACATGATGAATCCATAAAGATAACAGTATTAATAATGGATTAAAATAAATATACTGAATGTGAAAATCATAATGGGAGTTGTAATGATTTAGTATATACTGTCATCATGCTTACAGGATTCATTTTTAAATTTTTATTTTTTTAAGTTTATTTTTTAAAAAATCTATCTATAAACATGACTAAAGAAATGGGAAATTGTCGTGATATTCGCTGTGTTTATTTAGTGTGATGCTCTGAAATCCATCTATGTGATGAATGCTAGAAAGCAGGATGATAGCACAAGATTTTGATCACAAGAAGGAAATATGACACAAGAAACACCTGTGAATCATGACATGTTGACATGGAATTTTGATAAGTCCTATCTTGCAATAATGTGGCCAAAAGATTATTAACCCTTTAAATTCAATTTAATAAGCTCCCGTGAACATAAGCACTTTATTATCAGTCCATCCACAAACAATATACATTTAGAATATATTATATCTAGAGAGACAGCTACAGTAAGACTGAAAGGCAGAGTTCTTACTCTTGTGAGCAGGAGATGGGGGAAAGACTCAGGGTGTGCCTACTGGTGGTGAAGAGGGAATTGCAGAGTGTACAGCCACCATATTGAGAATTTGGGAAGTGCCCTTACTGCGTGTAGAACTGGTCACTGCTCTTGAGTTTTGTCTAGAAAACCTAATCTTTTACTCAATTTTGCAAAGAAATGAGGAACAGGCTTCAGTCCACTCTCCTAACCCATTTAGTCAACTCTGGTTTGCCTTGTGTATTAGTACTCAATCTTTGGCAACTGAAGAATATTAAAAGTGATTTAAGAAAAAAAAAAATATGCCAGGAAGTGCTTCGGGTATTTTTTCCTTAACTAGGAGAGCCCAAGGGCAGAATGAGTAGGTCCCCAAATTTCTAGGAATGACATCTCCTTGTTGGGAGCAACCTGAAATACGCAGTTGTGACAGTCTAACTCCTGAGACACTCCCAGTTATTTAAAGAGAGAGTAAAGATAACACCAGCCAAGCAATAGCGGTAAACTGATTTCTTTTTTATAAATATGTATGCCTCATTTAGGAGATCTATTACACTTCCAGTTAAAATGAGACTTTGCTACTTTCCGTAGCTTTAAGAAACATTTACTTATTTTCCCCTATTAACCACATGGGTGGGAAAAACTCATTGGTGGTCTCTTCAAACTCTCCATTAACTTTTGGTGACTTTTGGTAACTGGACATTTGATGTTGGACCTGAATGCTAAACTGCATGTGTTCTATAGACAAATGCATGCGAACGAATGAAACTCAAGGCGTGGCTACGATGTACTTAAAACATCCACCATTTCTTCTGCAAATGTCTTGAAACAAAATACTGAATATAAAAGATTTACTATCAAATGTACAAAATTCAAACTGTTGCTTTAAGGCAGCAATAAGCCCACCCCTTAATATATATTCATAGTACAATTTCCTACATTTTACTGATTCTTTTTTACTTCTCTTTTTATCAAATAAAACAAAATAAAGACAAAACTCTGCTAAAAACATTCAATGGAAATAAAACAGCTAAGCCTTTTTAATTAAATGTATTTATTATCAAGTTAGATAGCTCCATGTAGTATTTTATATTTATTCCTGTTACTTCTCCTTATTTTATTTTTAACTCATTTTCCCTTCCGTGGGAATTGTTTGTTAATACTGAAACTGTCACAGAGTTTTTGCTCTCTTTCTTGTATGTTATCATCAAGTTCATTATTAACCCGTATTTTTACCCAAATAATTGACAAAGCATTAGATGGACTTCTCCAAGTACTCTTCTACGCCACTCCACCAGAGACTCCCTCTAAGCACCACACTTTGGTACGGTTGTTCCTTAATAGTCCCATAATCCAGCCCTCCCTGATCTCATAGCGCTGGTCTTGGTTACATGACTATAAGGAAAGCTTTTTTTAAATGTTGTACTGAACCGAAAGCCCAGGATACATGTGATGTTCTCCTGGTCTTCCCACTAGGAGCTAGGTCAAAGACATAGAAATAGCAGGTGGATTCCTTGAGGGCAGACATTATATCCTATCCATCTCTGAATTCCCATTTTCAGACCCAGTGACCACATGACATTAAATATGGGTTAAATAATATTTTTATTGGGAGACTCTCAGGCTTTTGAAGAAGTTGCTTTGTGGTCCTAGCTATGCCATCTTCTTGCTGTGTGACTCTTAGTATCTAAGAATCTAATTCTAAGATCTCTTTCAGATACAAGATTCTACCTAGACTGAGCACTTTTTACCTTGTAACAAAGTGGAACGGGAACCTGTTTCCCTAACTCTATGTATTTTTCTGAAAGAAATTTAAAAAATATATTTTTAGGGGTGCCTGAGTGGCTCAGTCGGTAAGCCTCTGCCTTCGGCTCAGGTCATGATCCCAGGGTCCTGGGATCCAGTCCCGAATCGGGCTCCCTGCTCAGTGGGGAGCCTGCTTCTCCCTCTGCCTGCCACTCCCCCTGTTTGTGCTCTCTCTCTCTCTGTCAAATAAATAAATAAAATCTTTAAAATATATATATATGTATTTTTTTTTAGTTTGTCAATATATCCTGAGATAAAAGCAAGTATGTTATTTCCACATGTGTAAAGCAAATATCTAATCACATGTCTAAAGACAATATGGTGCCCATCATTTGTAAGTTCGGAAAAATAATGCAGTCTGGATCTTTCACCCAGCTGTTTAACATATGTAAATATGAACTTAGAAACCCTGAAACACTTTACTGGAAGGGCGATAATCTTAGCATTAGACTGATATAGATTGACAATTTCAGGGAATGAGGGAATCCTTAACGACTCATCTTCAATCAATCCTTTAAAGAGGAAGACTACTACTGTAATATGTAAACTGAAGAAATCTGTGCTCAACTAAGAGAAAGAGGTATGCTTTAAGAATGAGCTTCATATAGAATGGGAGAATTATGAAATCCACATTCTAAAAAACCCTAGTGTCTGTTTACTATGGCTAATTAGTGTGAGGATGGTAGAAATGGGGAACACACCCCAAACATAAAATGGCTACTCTGTCCAGTAAATTACTTCCACCTGCTTCCTACTGGGAGTCACACTGACTTCTTGGCTATTTTCTTCCCATAAATGGATTTGGTTATAAGGTTTGGAAAACTGGATATATTTTATTTTCAGCAGCTTTAGTTTAATTGGGCTTATGAATGAAATCTTCTGTTTTTATTAAAAAAGAGCATCTTATTAGGGGATGGAGCATGAGGCATATGGGGAATGGATGAAAGTATTAATTTCAGGGGGAAAAGAAACCCTATACAGACAATAATCACCAACATTTTGCTGTCCCTCAAACTGATTAATTAGTTTAATCTTTTTTAGATTCATTCCAGAGAAGTCCTACCATTTACTCCATTTTAAAAGAAGTTAAAAAGCTATGGTTTCAACATTGTGGTCAGCGTTGAACTTGTAAAATGGTAATAATTTACATATTCTGGGGCACTATTGTAAGGAAGGCGTGAGAGACGGCACAGGAGAGCAGGCTGAAGGCTATAAAAACTTATATGATATATTATATATAATTGCAGAGCACTATTATTGATGGTGAAATATAATAGATGATAGTTTATTTAGATTTTAAAAATATTTATGTAGAGCACTCCGACTGAATGATTTAGACGTTTACAACAACTATTCAGTTAGTCCATACTCTGCCCCAGGCTCATACCGTCCTGTCCCCCACCACCCCGTCCCCCACCACCCACATATAGGGAGTAGGAAGAGTGGCAATGAACCTGGATCGACTGGACACAGAGGTGTAGGCTATTCAAAGAGTAACAAAACGCAAAGTTCCAGACTCAATTCCCCAGCAAGGCAGTTAGCCGGGCATCTCTCCCGGGGTGACCTGGATCTGAAGCTGGGGGTGACCTGGATCTGAGGCTGGTGGGCACCGCACAGGCCAGCTCCCTGGGCAGCAGAGCTATGTGAGGTGCTTGCACTGATCCTACCAGCAAATGTTTCTGCGGCTCTGTGTCACAAACAATTTGTTTCTACATCTTGTGCCATCAGGATCCCGGGAAAGATGTCCATACTCATTATCCATGAAAAGAGTTGATTGCCTAAGTGATTTGCCTGCTTTCCACAGAGTGGCGAACAACTATTAAAGGCACTTTTAGCCACAAGATTGCACTGTCAGCAGTCAGGCTCTCCTCCTTGATTCCTCTCTCTCACCCTCATTCTCTAATAGACACTGTGGATCAACTCATTCCCCGAGTGGATTGTTCATCGAGAGGTCAACATCCCTGGGACATCTGTTAATCCTGTCCTGAAACTGGATGTGACATGAAGAAGGGGAGGTAGGTGTAGGAAAGTGACACGTTGCTGGCTTGCTTCTCAGGAAGGGGGACTGAGAGGTGATGAGGAAACATTTGGACTCGCAAGGGTGGTCATCCAGGGAACTGGAAGACTGGCTTCTCGCCTCCATCCTCCTTCACCTTCAATTCCATCACTCTATATTTTTGCCTGCAAACAAAACAGTGACAAAGTCTCCAGAAGAATCTCCCTGTGAGCATTCCTGAGCCTCCTGAACTCCTGAACCCCATGCACACATAGCTGCTTCCATCACAGTCCTGGCCCTTGGGAAAGAGATGAGCACATTATGCTAGTACTTCCAAAGGGAAAGACATAAAACCAACTACTTGCTTTGGTGACAAACATCGAAAAGAAGCATGGTTTTCTTTTCTTTCTTTTTTTTTTTTTAATTCCCCATGCACCAACTGCTCTCTCAATAAAATCTAGGACACTTAAGTTCCTCTAGCATATGCCAGATGTGTGTTGAATACTATCTCATGTTATCCTCACAGCAATCCTACAAAGTCATTATTGCTATTACACCCACTTTACACATGAGAAAGCAGGCTTTGAGAGGTCACATAATTAACAGAAAATCAAGCAATTAGTAAACTGTGGAGCCAGGGTTTCCCATCCAGCTCTGGATGGTTCCAAAGTCTTTCTGTTTCACTGCGTTAGAAAGTTGGGTGCTTGAAATCTAGAATGTTCTATTTTACAGAGAGGACACTATACATTTGCTATTCATTCCCTAGGCTGGCTCATGATAAAGTATTGTTTCAGCTCCTCAGAAGAAGGCTGAAACAAGGGATGCACAGGAGACTAGAATTCTTCTGAGTCCCACTGTACCCCACAAGCGAAGGAATTCTTTACAGTTCAAGCCTCAGACACAAGCTCTGAGCTGCAGCTTTGAATTTTGCCACAGCCTAGAAACTGAGCTCAAACTTGGGACCAGAACCCCAGTCATCCTGATCTCTGAGAGGGACTGGGGTATTTGGGCAAGTGACGGCTGCCCAGAAGCAAACGGGCTAAGCAGCCTCCTCAGGGAAAGGCTGAAGACAGTAGCCAGCGACAGCGGTGCTCATTCTTTAGTTAGCCTTAGACAGAATCTTTCTGCTTTGATGATCTTAAAGAGCCATATGGAGAGCTATTTAACCAAATATATAGACCAAAGAGCTGGGAAGGGGTGACCAACGTATGTCTCTCACTGGTAGGTTAAGGCAACTTGTCTCAAATTCGGGAAAAATCATTATTTAATCATCATCCTTTTGGAGGACCTGGATTTTTCAAGGTGAAGAGAAAAGGAAAATGTGATTGGGCCCTACAATTTTGTAGGAACAGAGTGGGGAGGAGGAGCAGTAAGTTCCCGTGACTGGGGGTCAGGCGGTCCAGTTTTGCAGCCTGTCTCTTGCACTGACTAGCTCCATGACCTTGCACAATAACAACAATAAAACAGGGTTAACCTTTGTTCCTTGAATTCTGTATGTCAAGAATTTGCTAAGTACTTTATATGTATTGTTTCATTTAGGATTTAGATCAACCCTATAAACTAGGTGTTATATGGCCTTACTTAGAGATAAAGAAACTAAGTGTGGAGGAGTTGATAGAAATTGTCCATGGTCACAAAGCCAGTTAGTGGCTAAGCTGGTAATGAATCCAACACTCAAACTCATGGCCTCTAGGCTACTTTGACTTCAAGTCTCTGTTTCCTTATCCATGCCATTCTGAACTTGGCTCCACAGGATCTGAGAGCTTGCCAGCCTAGCTCTGGGAGTCCATGGAGATCTAAACATCTGAAAGAGGCAAAGCCAATAAGGCATTTTCAAATTCTTCCCTCTTTACAGACTGTAAGCACTAGCAAAATGAACTGAATCTGGGTACTGTGACTATACTCTGCCAGAATCTGATTTATTTTGGACAAGTGTCTGTTTCCAATGGTACCATTCTCAGCTGACCATGGGATGCTAGGTTCCTTCAAGTAACTCAAGTGACTCTACTAAGGGACATGGGTCTTCATCCAGCCACAGTCTGGCCAGCTGGCAATTCTCCTTCATCTTCCAGAGCAAGGAAAATGCCCAGGCCATGGTTAGGCTGTGACAAGAGCCTTGAACCATAAGATGTCATTTACCAAGAGAGCTTGATTAAGTCACCATCGCCTTAAAAATTGGCTCCAGTGGCTGGTGAACAAACACACAATATCAAAGTCTTCTAACATCTGGCATATGCTTTCATAATGTCACAATATTCCAGAACAGTGGTAGTATTTTGACCACAGGAAAATACAAAATGACTGCTGGGAAACCTGACAGATGCTACCAGAACGAGCCCCTCAGAAATTTCCTGCGTCTAGTTCATATTTGCCCTTTCGCTTGGATTTTTAGGCCCACTTGATTCTTGGTGAAGGAAATAAGGAGGATGTTGGAATAGCAATTTCCAATATCCAGATTCCAGACATATCAGCCTGCTACAGACAGAACTCAAATCCAAGGCATTCCTGGAATCCCCATGTTAATTACCACATTATCAGGTCCTGGAAGGACTGTGAGCTATTGTATAAGGATTCTGAGTAACTCGATTCCCCTAATGAACTCAAGCCACCCAGACAATGGAATGAACGGCCTGTAGCCAGTCTGGGCCGCTACCTCTCACCCCCGCAGTCTCAGAGCCTTGGCCTCTCCTGGGTTTGGCACACGGCCTGTCCTTCCCCACTGTCAGCCTCCTTGGCGCTGCTTGGCAGTCCTTCTCTTCCACACGGACTGCCCAGAGTCTTGTCCCACCCCTTTCCCTCCACCCAGCCACGGCCACTTGCACCTCAGCGTCTGCCCATTCATCACCACCCCAGCCTTCTAGTTTCTTGGTCCTGCATGGTTACTCCTGGGTTACTGGCTGTGGCTCTCAGTCCCCAGGTCCAGCTGTTTTCCAGGCTGCACCCATGCTCACCTAAAGCTCGAGCTACACAGGTAAATCCAGGTGGAATTCCTGTGCTCCTTGCTGCCAGATGAACTTGGACCTTTGCTTCTGAGCATCTTCAGCCTATCCACCCATTTAACTCTAAAACCCTTTTGGTCAGGGCTTCTCAACCTGAATGTGCGTATGAATCACCAGAGGGTTTTGTTAAAATGTAGATTGGGCTTCAGTAGGTCTAGAGTAGGGGTTGAGATTCTGCCTTTCTAAAAACTTCCCAGGTGACAGCAATTTGACTGATCCAGAATCAACCTCGAGTAGCAAGTCTCCGGAAAAGGGGCTTTGTCCTATTCCTCTTGGCACTCCTGGAATTTCAACCTTATTATCACAGCCACCACTACGTGTGTGGTAGCAGAAATACAAAATGATTACAACACACACTGATGGATGAATGGATAAAGATGTGGTGTGAACTGCAATGGAATATTACCCAGCCATAAAAAAGAACGAAATCTTGCCACTTGCAACAATATGGATGGATCTACAGAGTATAATGCTAAGGGAAATAAATAGGAGAAAGAAAAATACCATATGGTTTCATTCATTTGTGGAATTCAAGAAACAAAATGGACGAAAAAAAAAAAAAAGACAAACCAAAAAACAGACTCTTAACTATAGAGAATAAATGGATGGTTACAGAGAGGAGGTGGGGGTGGAGAGATGGATGAACTAGGTGATGGGGATTAAGAGTACACTTATTGTGATGAGCACTGAGTAATGTATAGAATTGCTGAATCACTATGTTGTACACCTGAAACTAATATAACACTGTATGTCAACTATAGCAGAATTAAAATTAAAAAGATGATTATGACACAGTCCCTGTTCCCCAAGAGCATATAGTCTGGGGTGGGATTCTTACCCTCAGCATTATTCACATTTTGGGCTGACAGTGCTTCGTTGTGGTGGGCTGTCCTGTGAATGGTAAGATGTTCAGCAGCATCCCTGGCTTCTAACCACTATACACCCATAGCACCTCTACCCACCAGATATCGAAGCGCCTACCAATTGTGACAATAAAAAAACGTCTTCAGGCATTGCCAAATGTCCCCCAGGGGAAAAAAACTGCCCCTGGTTGAGAATCTTTGGTCTAGGTGGGAGACAGACATGTTAATAATAAGTGAAATGAAGGATCAAGTTAAAGAGCACAGTTTAGGAAAAGGGATTACTCACATTTCAGAGGGCGTGATGAGTATCAGGCACACAGTAGGTGCTCAGGAAAAGTTTATTAGGTCAACAAATGAACTGCCAATGTCCTCACATTCCCTGGTAACTATAACAATTTACCTTGCTGGCCTCAGCTCGTGTTAAAGATACTTGCACATTCCAAAGATAAACATCTAACTACTTTACTGACATAACGAATTTCCATGGATATATTTATTTACCAGGTACATTAAAAGGGAAGAAAGAAAGCTTATCTTTCAGAATAATTCAGATGGAGTAGGGCTATTCGTAAAAAGATGAGACTCTTCCCATAATAAATAACAGTTTTTTTAAAGGAAATTTTTACTGATTTTTTTTTTTGATATTATAAGCACATTCATACTAGAAAATGACAAAACGGAGTGTGTGTACATATAACTCTGTAAGTGAATTCAAGCAGAATCGTGCATTTTGTAGCTTGGCTCACCTTAATGCATTCTCTTAAGCAGCTGTGTCTTTTCCCCTACAGGTTTTGTGAGGATGAATACATTTACAAGACACTCTATTCTGAGATGTTCATGTTCCTACACAGATGCATCTGACATCTGACCACGCATAAACAGGATGGCAAGCCGGCAAGCAGATAAACTTAGGGAACCCAAGTAAGAGGGAAGCCGGGGAGAGTTCACATTTCTGGAATGGAGATGAGGAGCAGAGCTGTAGGGTTGGGGTCTTGGCGTCAAGTGGTAGAGCAAAAATAATGTCAGCATTTGGATTCATGTAACAGGGTGGCAAGTTGAAGATGTTTGGGTGATTTATCTTATTAAGGAGGCAGGAAGAGAGAAGAGTGTAATTTGGAGGCAGAACAATGAGTCTGTGCCTGGAGAATACAGAGGTGCAAGGGCATTCGAGGACATCTAAAAAGAAGAGGAATGGAGAAGGGGGGTGCATAGCATGGAACATTTCAGTGCAAATTTTTTAGACACGTACTTGGTAGATGTTATTATCCCTTAACATTTTGTAAATGGAAGCCAAAAAGAGGTCCACAGGGAAAGTTCTTGGAGATATATACCAATTGGACTGGAATACCCACAGTTGCCAAAGGAAAGTGTGACACTCAGTCCCATTGCCAAAGTCAGTAAGCCTTGGCCCAAATAGTGGCAAACCTTTCCTTTTAGAATACAGTTTCTTAATTTAAACCCCAATGTCAGTTCCTGCACAGAAGTGGAAATCGGCAGATCTGATGCGGAGGCCAGGCTCCACGGCTGGTTGGCTATGAGAAACAACATCGTTGCTCCAGTTTTCCTATCTGTAGAATGGGGAAGCTAATCCTTTCCACCAATCTATCCTAAAGGAATACTGTTATAAATCAGAGGGCAAATCTCTGATTTTTTTGGTTGTTATTTAATACAGAGTGTTCCTGCATTTACTATAATAAAGGCTTCTTCTGTTTCAATCCATAAATTTTAAAAACAATAATATAAATAATTCAACCTAAGAAAACCCAAAACCCTATAATAAGAGCCTTTGGTTTTGGTATCAGAAAATGGATAGAAGGATACAGTCTCTGGTTAGATTTCTTAGCAAGGGCAATCTAAGCTCCTGTTTCCCAGAGGAGTCTGGTTAGTAACACAGTTCATATAAAGGAAGCAAACCCACAAATGTCAATTTAGGACTATTATCTCATGTTCTATCTAGTTTGTGTCTTTCAGTGGCATGTGATAACAGCAAAGCCCCTGGAACCATCCAGAAGGGAAGATAGACAGTCAGTACTGAGTCTGGGTTGGCTGCCACTGACAGCACAGGGTTCTGACTATAGAACATCCAGAGCAACCAACTCTGAAGACAATTGCCAGTTCTGTGTCATTAAGAGCAAGAAAAACAAAACAAAACAAAATGCTAAGACACTCAGAAAAAAGAAATAATGAAATGAAATGACACAAATCAAAACAAACACTATTCAAGAGAGTTTTGTTTCTTAACGTCTAAGAAACCCGTGTTGGCCCAATATACCAGAGAATTTCTGGTCCCTACTAAAGCAAGAGGGGCTCTTTTTTTGTGGCATCTGCCTTTGGCTAGTTTTGGAGCAGAAAATGCCCACATTTTGCTGCAGTGATATCATCTTAGCAATTCTTACTGTTGTGAAAGGGGTATGAATCTTAACTGGCATGATGGAAACGCAACGGAATGGCGGCATGGCATGCCGGGAGTAGGGAGCCTCTCAGTTAGCACCTCAAGATCTGGATCTCAATCAATCACTACTTCACTGGATCATCCTGGGCAAGTCTGCACCTCACCTTAGTTTCCTCTTCTGCAAAGTGACAAGACTGTGCCTGATACCTTCCAATTGGCCAGGAAAAGATAGAGAGGGTGACGTGGAAGAGTCAGTCAGAGGATACAATGAGGCAATGTGTGATGGAAAGTAACCAGCGACTCCTCAGCTTGGGTGAACTTGGGTCATTTGTGTGGGGCAGTGAATGAGAAGCAGCAGCTTGGGAAGTGAGGCTGTGAAGCTCCGAGCCATCGGGACTCCTGGGGAGCATCACCGATATCCTAATGCTGTACTTGACTCCGTAAGCAGAAGGAATTTCTCTGTTGGAAAAATAATCAAAACAAAATAACAACAAAGCCCTAAAGGTGTATTGGGCTCACAATTCTGAGAGCAGTTCAGTCCTGTGGGGGAGGAGGGAGCCAGGTAGACGCCATGGAGATCAGACACCTGGCCAATTAGCTCCACAGGGAACGCTGCATAGGGCAAAGCTCTGTCATCCCATCTCTTTGAAGAAGCGTCTTCTCTGGAGGCCTTTAAAAATAGGACATGCTCTCAGCGGGTAAGATGACGAGGTATAAACCTACCTGGGGGAAGTGGATAGGGAATATGGCCTTCCAAAATATTTGGGGCATTGGGTCTCATAGATAGCTGGACTCTAAAGCTAACTGAAGATATTGAGATTATGTTTATTCAACCTAAAGCTCTGGGACCCAGTGAAACATCCAGCTGAATCAATTCTTTTGAAGAAAAAAAAAAAACTGGCCAGTGAAATCCAACTTGTTTTTGTTATGTTGATGTTGCCTTATCTACCTATCTATCATCTATCTATCTATCTATTTTGCTTTAGCAAAATATCTTTAGCTTTAGCTTTGAGGGGACAGATACCAAGGGAACTGTGCTTCAGGCTGAATCTCATTTCTTGCCTATTTACCTTCTTAGTCAAGATGCATTTTAATGTTTTAGACAGGAACCACATTATCATCCCAGGAATAAAGTTTACAGACATTTGCTGTGCTCTCTCAACAGTAACAAGAGAAGTACCTCCCTAGGGAAGAAGGATGTTAGGCCCTGGAAGGCACCCAGATAAAAAGCAGCTGTGTTTCTGGCTGTACCTACATGGTCCTGACCATCTCCCTAAAATTGGTTGTTGAAATATTTCCAAATGTCTAAGCAATTCATATTATATAAATAAAGATTACCTGAATACTTTAACCAAATTTTCTTGAGATATAATTTACATACCATAAAATCTACCTTATTAAAGTATATAATTTAGTAGTTTTTAGTGTATTCACAAGGTTGTGCAACCATCATCACTTTATAATTCCAGAACATTTTGATCACCTGAAAAAGAAAGCCTTGTACCGATTACCAGTGACTCCTATTTTCCCCTTCCTCCAGCCCTAACAATCACTAACCTACTTTCTGTCTCTATGTATTGACCTATTCTGGATATTTCATGTAAATGGAATCATACAGTATATGGCTTTTTGTGATTGGCTTCTTTCACTTAGCATGTTTTCAAGATCATGTTATAGCATGTGTCAGTACTAACATCTTGTAAGCAATTACTATGTACAAGATTGCTAGGTGTTGAAGCTTTTCTTTTCTTCTGGATGTATGGAGTTGAAGCAGACCCAGCTTACCCTCACCAGCCTTGGATGCATGGGTCACAGGCTACATGTTTGTGGTACAGGCCAAGGGTTACCAGGACCAAAACTATGACCCAATGGGACATGGCAGGTTTCATAGAACATAAGCAAAAGACAGGGCACAACTGGAAAGTGAGGAAAGAAAGAGCAAAATAAAGGAAGTATTCAAGTAATATTCTATTATATATATATATATACACCATATCTGCTTTATTCATTTCTCTGTCGATGGACATCTGGGCTATTTCCATAGTTTGACCATTATGGACGTTGTTGCTATAAACATTGGGGTACAGGTGCCCCTTCAGATCACTACATCTGTATCTTTGGGGTAAATACCTAGTAGCGCAGTTGCTGGGTTATAGGGTAGCTCTATTTTTAACTCTTGAGGAACCTCCATACTGTTTTCCAGGGTGGCTATGCTGAGTGAAATAAGTCAATCAGAGAAAGACAATTATCGTATGGTTTCACTCATATATGGAATATAAGAAACAGCACAGAGGATCATAGGGGAAGGGAGGGAAAACTGGGAAGAAATCAGAGAGGGAGACAAACCATGAGAGAATCTTAACTCTAGGAAACAAACTGAGGGTTGCTAGAGGGGAGATGAGTGGGAGGGGATAGGGTAACCGGGTGATGGGCATTAAGGAGGGTACGTGATGTGATGAGTACTGGGTGTTATATGCAACTGATGAATTACTGCACTCTACATCTGAAAGTAATGATGTACTATATGTTGGCTAATTGAATTTAAATTAAAAAAAAAAAAAAAGAAAGTATCCGAGGGGCACAGTTATGATCTAGGTACCAGAAGAGAAACCAGATAAGAGAGAAAAAACAGTAGATAAGATAAGGTCGGTGGCCAGGGATACAATCCAAGCAGCCAGGGATGAAGTATCTGGGTCTGTAACAGGGCCCTGACTAAAGGCATGGGCTCCAGGGTTCTCTATGACAGAATCATAGAATATTTGCACTGGAGGAACTTAGAGCTCCCTTCTCCAACTCCATTTTAAAGATGAACAGTCTGGGCCCCAGAGAGGCTGAGACCTCCCAAGTTCACAAACTTTAGAGATTACCCCCTTAGTCTCCTTCCTCTCCATAGAATACATTTTCCACAATAGCTCATTGCCACATGGGCAACAATTGGATTTGGTCATATGTTAGTGTCAAAAAGCAGCTTAGCAGGCATATACCCTCATGGTATGCAAGAGCCAGCTAGAGATCTTAAGATATTTTTACATTAGCTTAAAAGAAAAACTTGGTGTCCTTTGACCTAATGTTTATTGGCTAATTGTCTAAACAGATAAGGTTCCTTTATATTTAAAATAAATTTCATAAGTTAGTATCAATGTATAGACTTAGAAACTGAGGAAAAATGAATGGGGTGTCCTGAGAGGTCAGCCAAAGAAAAAGGCCTAATTCTGTTACTGTGGTTACAACAATGATGCCCAGAATTTGTACATAAATATCATGTAATGACCACTAAAAAGCGCTTAGTGTTCAACAGCATTGTAAAATTAACAGTTCAACAGGCATGACTCCAAAGCACTTTGCCATTTAAAATTCAGAACTGTAGTTTTTTTAATCTATTTTTTGCTAGAATCATGTGATAGAGGAAATCTTTGATCCTTCAGAAAAATAAAAGAGAAATTAAAAATAAACAGACCTTAACAGCCTTGAGATTGGTTAGGAATTTTTTGGTGTATTCATATATAATGAAACAATTGAAGGCATTAAAATGGTGGTATGGATGTATATTTATTGACATGGAGAGTTTGATAATTTGTTAAGAGGATAAAGGCTATATTTAAGGTTTGATGTCTATAGATAGATAGCTATAAATATATATGTATATATAGATAGATATACAAATGTATATACCTAAATATAAAATATATATAAATATATATAATACATATAAATATATATAAATATATACAATATATAAAATATATAAATACATTTTATATTTCGGTATGTATGTGTGTGTATGTGTATATATATATATAAATATAAATATATATATAAAGAAAATATCTAGAAGGACATCCATAACGTATTAAGACTTGTATCCCCACAGTGGAATTACAGGAGGGTCTAGGTTTTGCTTTGTTTTGTTCTCTTACCTTTATCTTCTAATTTTCCCACAATGAAAACAGATCCTTTTCATAATTGAAAATGTTAAAAATAGACTTAATTTTGAATATTCTGATTGTCAGACTGGTTCATTATTACTTGTTCCTACAAAAATATCTTTTAGAATTCACAACAAAACAAAACCTAGTTGTCCTTATCATCTTTGGAAACTCAGAAAATACCCAATTCTTCTACATCAAATATGAATCAGTACAAAAGGAAGCTTGTGAAGGAAACAAATGCATGGGATCTTGATTTACTTTTCTCCCCTCCCTCTTGGTGCCCATGCCCTTGTGGCTCAAAGAGGTACAGCTTCTTTTCATTGATTGTGATTTATTAAATCAGCATCTTCTCTCTAGACCAACCATAAAATTCATGGTTTAGAATTTATTCTCAAGCTTTAGGCTGTTGACTTTACATCTGAAACAAGAAAGTCACCTCTGCCCTGTTGCAAAGTTTACAGGTGCATCACTTCCAAAGGCATATCTGCTGAGCTTGTTTTCACCAAATGTTTACCTCAGAGAAAAGTCCTATTAATAACAGGGCACTTTGAATCACCCCATTTCCTTCCTAACTCATGAAGTTGAAATCTGTAAAAATAGATCATGTTTATGTTCCAGGGTCATCATGACGAACAATTTTGAGAGGCACCATTTTCACCATATATTACAGTGATGGTTTTCTCTAGAGTTGTGGAGTGTACATTCTCTAACAGTGGTCCAGAAAACTGCATTCTGTAACATTTCAATTTAATTCCATTTTTATTCAGTATTTACAGGCACATTCTCCTCATGTATCCTGTAAATTTCATAGCTATTTTTAAGGATAGACTTCTAATTCCAAAACCAATGGACCACATTCGTTGAAAAATACAAGATACCACTGGATAGCAAGCTGATCATATAAACAGAAACAAAAGCTCCTACTTTTAGATTTAGAATCATGGCTTGTCAGATATAGTATTAGGTTTTATTAATTGTAGCAAATATAGATCAGTTTTATATCTTATAATTTTTCATAATTATTTTCATATCTTCAATGTCTATAGCTCCAGTTTTTTAATAAACATCTTTATTGATATACCACTAACATACAATAAACTGAACATATTTAAAGTATTCAATTTTACAAATCTGGTAAATTTTGAAATATATATCTGTGAAAATACTGCTTCAATCAAGATAATGAACATAACCAATCACCGCCCAAAATTTCCTCAGACACCTATTTGTTCCCTCCTCAGGCAACCACTGATCCTTCTGTCACTATAGGTTAGTTTGAATCTCCAACAGTTCCACAAAAATAGGTTTAAATTTTATCGATTTTCATCACCTTTTTGGTGAGGCACCTAAGAAGTTTTTGCTTAACATAACGTCTCAAAGAATTTCTCGTTTTTCTTCTAAAAGTTTTATAGTTTAGGTTTATATCCATGTTGAATAAATTTTTGCAATATAGTATGAGGTATCTTTCTTTGCATATAGGTATCCAATGTTTTCAGCAATATTTGTTCTTCACTGAACTGCCTTTGCATTTTTGTTTTAAAAAAAGTTTTTCATTAAAAAAAGTTGTTCATATGTGTGAATCTATTTCTATTATCTCCATTTTGTTTGACTGATCTTTTATTTTTATGCCACTACCACACTATCTTGATTACTGCAGCTACAAAATAAGTCTTGAAACCAGGTAGTGTTAACCCTCGAATTTCATTCTTTGTTTTCAAAGCTGTTGAGCTAAATCCTTTGCCTTTCCATATGAATTTTAGAAATTCAGAAAGAACTTGACAATTTCTACCAAAAAAAAAAAAAAAGGCTACTGGGATTTTTGCTGGGATTATGTTGAATCTTTAGTCAATTTGAAAAGAACTAATATCTTAAAAATATTGATCATTCATGAAAGGTACATCTCTCCATTTATTTAGGTTTTCTTTAATTTCTCTCACCTAGGTTTTGACGTTTTTAGGGTATAGGTCTTGCCCATCTTTTGTCAGATTTATCTTTAAGTATCTCATGATTTTGTAAATGGTACTGTTTTTCCAAGGTCTATTTTCATTTATTACTAGTATATAGAAATACAATTAATTTTTACATACTGATCTTGAACCCTGCAAACTTGTTAAATTCCCTCACTAGTATTAGTTCTACTTTTGTAGATTCTGTTGAATTTTCAATATAGATAATCATGTTTTCTGTGAATACATAGTTTTACTTCTGCCTTTTTGATCTGGATGCTTTTTTCTCCCCTTTATTGCATTGGCTAAAATCTCCGGTATAATGTTGAATAAAATAGGTGAGATCAGATATCCTTGTCTTGCTCCTGATCGTAGGGAAAAAGCAGTCTTTTACTATTATGTGTGATGCTAGTTGTAAGTTTCTCAGATATACCCTTTATTTGATCAAAGAACTTCCCCAGTTTCTCTGAGTTTTTATTAGGAATGGATGTTTTATTTATTCATTCTTTTTCTACTTCTATTAAGATGATCATATGTTTTTCCATTTCAATTTGTTAATATGGTGCTCATCAGCATAATCATATGGTTAATTTATTATTTTTGCTGCTGTTAAATTCTAAAACAAAGCAGTTTCTGAATAAGCAGGTTAATCAAGGTTGCTGCCTCCATAACATTAGATTGGCCTGAGCTAAGTAAATAAATAACTACTTTCTATCCTAGGAATGCTTTTGAATTTCAATTGTCTAAATCTGTTATAACTGCCTTTCTGTCTGAATTTGCTAGATCCAAATGAATTAGTTCTGAACTAGCATTAGCAAAGGGAAAATATGCAGTCAATTTTAAAGTTGATATTAACTTTAAATGTAGCCCCAAAGCATGATTCCTGCCTGAAGAACTGGTCAAAATAGATAATTACAAACAAAAATGGATCACATATCTTTAATGGCACTCTCTTATCCAAAATAAACCTTCTGGAATATTTATCTAGAGTCTTTTCGTGAAGCTAGAGTAGCAATCATCTTAGAAAACGATTTTCCAGTAACAGGGTCCTAGAGATATGAATTTATCTAAATTTTACCTTGGTTCTATGTAGCCTTTGGCACATGCTTACAATACATTAAGAAACAAAAGCGGGGGGAAGTATTCAAAAGCTTCTTGCAATGAGAACATTTATCACTGGTCTGTATCAAGAAATGAACCTGGGCATGCAACCAAGATAAGTGATTGCACTGGTCCCAGGCCAATTTAAATTGTGTACTATAGACCGTCTATGCAGAAAAAAGTTCACAAGCTTTGTATTCAAACCTTATGTGGAAAAAAACATGATATGAAAATCTTTTGTTCTCCAAGCAGGACCTAAGTTTCTGTTGGCAAGACAACCTCTGTGGGTGTGCAGAACTCCTTTTACATAGTATGTGTGGTGCAAGGGGAAATGCTGGTTTGTGCTGATCACAGTCAATAAAAACATATTTGGCCTATAAGCCAGGATCCATTCATACTGGTATGATTCTGGAGTAAACCAGACTTTCTTTTGCAGTTCAAGGGCATAAGGAGACTAGGAGGTAAACTTGCTAGAAAAAAGTAATTTACTAAAAGGAACACCACTTGAATAAGTTTAGATACCTCTACAAAGCAATGTGTTCACTTTACTGCAAAACACCTAGAGACAGTCAAAGAGCTTAAGGGATTAGAAGGATTTTTTGCATTAATATGAGCATTGTGTATGAACACAGAATTTGGATAAATACTAATAAATACATTTTACATAAAAAGTCTGCTTAGCTCATTATAAATATTAAAATTAAGAGCATATTTTCTTTGAGCATGATAACAATTTAGCTGAGATCATGAACTTCCGCAACAAAAGATTTTCCATTGTCAAGTTTGTTTCTCTTTTAAAATAGCAATAAGCATGAATTCAAGGACATCAACTTGTAAAGAAAATTTCTCCACCACTTTTAATGACTAACCAGCATTTCTAAATTAATTTTTGATAAAAAGTCTGAATTCTTACATAGGTCATATGGGATTACAAAGAATAACAATAATAGTAATGCCCACAACACTCAATATAAACTAAAAGTTCCAGAACTGCATATATCCATTTAAATGTTCATTGATATTCAACTGTTTAATGAAAAGGAAACGCTTGCTGCTGTCAGATTGTACTTTTACAGAATTATAGAGACCAACATTTTACCCGTGATCATTCATTCAGAAAAAAAAATTTCTTTGGTAAAATTACTGATATTCCTATAAACCAACAAGTTATTGGTGACGTATAGGCCAACAATGCCTGGGAGGTTACATGACGTTAATGGAAAACACTGCAATCAAGACTGTTGTTAGTGAAATCATTACAAGGGCTGAATAAAATGATTCTAAAATCAATATACAACTACAGATTAACAGAACGAGGAGGTATACTCGTCAAGTTATTCCACTCAATTCTTTGGGAAAAAGCATGCTTTCTCTTTAAATTTCGCAAAGAAGCTGCAGACCCTGAATATTTCCATATATCATTCTTAAATGACTTGTGAACTTAAGTGAGTTTAGTTAATCTGAACAAAAACTCAGCCAAGGAAAAAGTGGATGTTCCCTAAATACTTTTTCATAAACAAAATGAATTCAAAAGCAAACAAAAGGAATTTAGAAAACAGAAGACTAGACTACCTTATCAGGAATATTAGAGAGGATAACCCTGGTTGATTTGGTCAGTAGGGTCTTCTAGGGACTGAATTATATTTTTCTCAGAATCTGCCTGCAGCATCTCCCAGATGTATTTGTGAATGGAAACGCACTGGGTTGAGCAAGTTCACTTGTAATTCCAAGGCTACTGATTCTTGAGAGCCTCCGGGCCCTCCATTTAATAGATGAGGTTTAAAAAATTACCAAACTTGAGACTACTCACTTCTGATTCCCCCTCTACCCCCTTGCCAGTTATTACCTGGGTTTTGAATGTAGTCTTGGGAAGTAGTATAGTAATATGGGTTTGTTTTTCAGGTTTTCACACCCTAATTCAATGAAAAACCTGGAGAAGTCTGCTTAAAGATAGCTCAGTGAAAAAAGGCATAAAGATAACCAATGTGCAGAAAGCTAACATAATTGGAGTATGATGTGTGATGCTGTAAGCCCAATGACATTCTGGATTCTTAGAATACCATCTACCGCCACTTTGAGAAGTCTTTCACCAAGTGCCAATGAAAGTCGCCATTACTCTCTTACCCTCTCTCTCTCTCTCTTTAATGAAAGCCTCCTCCGTTATATGGTTCCATCTGCTGCACACACAGACTTGTATGTCAGTTCACATTATAGTGTATTGCTTGCACCTTAAAACACAGCCCTCAGTCATGTGCACCAGTGCAAGGATGTGGCAAGAGAAAAGGAAGGAATACATGCCAGTGTTAGAAATAGACAAGTAAATAGAACAACGCCTATGCTTCATTTTATTAGTCAGAGAGAGACACATCATCAGTGTAAGCGGGTGAAACAGGAACTTTCAGGGGAGAGTCAGGAGAAGGCTTCACAGAGAGTGAGGCATTGAAGTTGTACCTGGAAAAATGAAAAGGTGTTTGCTGGCAGATAATTCAGAAGTCATTGGATATTTGGCTTCGAGATGTGTTTCTATACTACCTTTGAATAATGGTGAATTTAAAATTAGAATTAGAACAACATTACATTAATGTGTAATAATAGTTAAGCCACACTGTCTGGTTCTATATACCGGTTCTTCCACTAAGCTAGTAGTATGGTCTCGGGCATGTTATTTAATTTTTCTGGGCTCAGTTTCCTCATCTTCAAAATGGGAATAATAATATATTATACCTAACCTACAGTGATGTTAGTAAGATTAAATGGCATATGCATTTAACACGCTTAGTACAGTGTGTGGTACTTAGCATTCAACAATGAACTATTATCATCGTTATTAACATTATCCTCATCTTAAAGATGATGAAACAGAGCCATAGTGCCCCCATTTCCTAACCTGTAAAATATGTTTGATAAAAATTTTATCTTTTGAGTGCTGCTACAGAACAAAGGTTTGAACCTAGGCAGTTTGAAGCTGGAGGCTGTGGACAGGACAGCCACATTCTAATACGTTCTCAGCACATCTGGCTGCCCCAGCATCGTGGGCACAACTGCTCTGATGTGATGTGCCTAAGAGCTTAGCAAACCTTGGGAACTTCAACCTAGCTTTGCCTCCACAGGTGCTTTCCATATTGGCCCATTTGATTGTGTGCCTTTTTTTTCTTAATCCTTGCTTCTTTTCATTCTAGGCTTCTCTGAATGGAATCATATAATTTTATTAACACTTGAGTAGGTTTTGTTATGCTATGGGATGGAAAACAAGAAATGGTGTACCCAAGTCACCCACAAGAGAGACTTTTCCCCACCATCAGATCCTTAAAGCTCCTACAGACAACTTCAAAGAGCTTCCTTACCTTAACGAGGGGGTCCTTGGGGGCTGGTCAACAGCCCTATTTAGTGAAATTGTTCCAAGAGAAGGAATGGAAGACAGAATTAAGCTCCTTCACAGGCTAGGAGCCTCTTCAAAAACAAGGCTCTAGAATGACCTGATGGTCCTGTCAGACACAGACTGCAAGGCTCCACCTCCAGAGTTCCTGATTCAGTAGGTCTTGGATGGGGTCCGGAATTTGCCTTTCTAACAAGTTCCCCCCGCAGGAAGCAGAAGAAAAAAGAAGCCACCAGGAAATGAAGACAGTAATCAATGAGGCCGATGTCAACTCCCCTCCCACAGGTTTTGCCTGATAGTATTCTTACGCAATCCTTCTCACTTCCGCTTCTTCTCAGATCCACTCTGAGCATATTTCCAAACGGGAGTCTTGCCTTACATGCAGAGCCCTGCATGGCTGCCATCCAAAACAGTTCCCTGCCTCGTTTGGCATTTTCTCTCCACATATTACCCCGTCTAGCATCTCAAAGTGGCCAAGATCTAATTTCAGTCTCATCCGGATAAGAGAAAACAACCAGGTTTCAGGGTCTTTGCCATCCCTCAAACTCTCTGTATCCCCCTTACCCTGCCTTATGTTTTCACCACCTGACGCATTTATTTCTTCCCCCTTCTACTCAAATATAAGCTCCACAGGGACAGAGAATTAATTTTGTTCACTGGCTTGCAGTAGGTGTTCAAAAATTTTGTTAAACTGGTAACATTCATTTTAGTAGTATTAATCAGTGAAATACTACTGAAAATAAATTCTCCCAGAATTAAGTTGGTAAGGAACTAAAAAGTTCAACTTTGAACTTGAGGTAAATCTCCCTGACTCAAGTACAGATATCATTTTCAAACTTCTCTTGCTCAACTTCTCCCTGATTTTTGCTCCAGGTTGGAGACACACAGTATCCATCATTTCTCAGACTGATGCAAGGCAGTGGGAATAAAATAAGCTACCCACATCATGTAATCATATTGGTTTTATGATTCATCTTTTTCTGAGTTAGGAAAAATAGCTGTTTTGGTTTAGGCTAGAGTAGAATTCTGACTCATGTCAACAAATCACTGACAAACCAGGCACTGATAGGAAAAAAAAAAAAAAAAAAAAAAGACTGAAAGCGGCTTTTATTAGAGAAAACCTGCAACAACTCTACACAACTATTGGTTAATTTACAGGTTGGCTCAATATCCTTTAAAACAAAAACATACATGGGCTATGTGCCAATGATTTAAAAATAGAACATGTAATTAGAAAGATAAGAATATTTATTTAAAAGGTTATTCTGTATTGTGCTTTTTTTAAAAGATAAAAACAACTGAAAAATGAAACAATCTCCATTTGTAATTTGAATCTAAAATTCCTCAAATCCTTTAAGTCTGTCACTTTAAGTGATCCTTATTCAAAAGGACTATTTTTGTCTGAAAATCATGGCAGCATGTAAATAAGACAATAAATTGTCCCATTTCCTCAATTTTTAGAAATTGCATTTTATTTTCATCATGCCAGAAAATTGATGTTGGCATTTGCTTCCCGCCTTGAAGCGGGTTCTGCGTTCTTTGAGGTCACTGCGTGGATATTCAGCGTACATGGACAGTGCAGATTTCCTGGTGGGGTCAGGGCTGAGAAATGTATGAGAGCCACAAGGGGCCAACCATGATTTGGTTGGAAAAGAGTGGTTTAAATATGGATCCATGGTAACAAGGGCTAAGTTTTGAAGGGCAAAAAAAATCCAAATCATCAGGTGAATTTCAAACTCTGGTGTGCATCAGAATTTCTGGACAAATGACTCAAAATTTGGGCATCTGAGCCTCATCCCAGAATTGCCTAATCAGAGACTCTTGTGGAAGTGGGGTGGACATCTTTACTTTTAAAAAGCCATTCCAGGTGATTCTGAGACTCAGCCCTCACTACAACTCTATGAGGCAAGTAGTATTATTATCCCCATTTTGCGGAGAAGGAAACAAAGACTTGGTACCTTTCCCAAGGTCACATGAGCAGTAAGTGAAAAGACTAGAATCATCTGCTCCAAAACTCACTCACACACTTAACCACTATACAAAATTGCCTCCACCCATATGTAGTTTAATGCCCCATATAAATGTAGACCATTGCTGTCTAAGTAAAACGTAGAGCTATTCATGGGAACTGATCCAAAAATAATGCTATTATTTTTATCTACCAAGTGTAACCAATAAGGAAAAAATACCTGTATTGAAAGTGAGTCATCAGGACTCTTGAAGGATCAGGCAGGAACCTAACTGTTGTATTAAGGGCCTTCTTTGTGCAGTGCTTGAAAGGTTATTATTTGGAAGTTGTTTTGTTTCCTTCTCACCCTTTTAATGAGATGTTTGAATGTAAGATTGGTGCCCGAGGTATAGAATTCCTATGGATGTTAGAGTGACTCGGATTTGAACAACCATTCCATGGCTTTGTCAGTACTATAAAAATGCCCACTGGAGGACTTTCCGCTTCCAGGAACCTGGATTGGAAAGTAAGGCATGAGCAGGCAGCCGAGTAGGGAATACAGGTAGACACAATGAGAGGGCCTTTATTTCCTGGCACACTCCTGTTTATAGGGGGTTGTGAGAATGGCTTCCTTTCACATCAGAGAGAAATCAAAGTGACAAATCATTTTACGAGATGCATGTGATTACAGTGAGAATTTCCAGTCTCCTAAGTGGAACAATTAGCAGGTGTTCATGAAGCCTCTAGCAGGTAATACCATTTAGAATAAGACACAGATTGCTCAACATTGACTCTATTTAATTTTGCTTTCCTTCACTCTTCTCCGAGGTAGCTGGACTAAGGGACCGACTGTGCCTCACTTTACGTCATCAGGCTTTTCTTCCTCTCTCTGGTTCCCTGCAGCATGGATCTTTACAGTTGCTATTCAATTAATTCTTAAGAGCTTCCTTTGTTACCTGGTTGCTCCAGCTTTGGCAGTATCGATCCTTCCCTGGGCCATATGTTCTTTATAGGAGATGTTCAATACATGTTTCCTGAATAAATAATTAAATTAATGAAAGAACGCATGCCTCACTAAGCAGCCCATGCCGTAATCCCAAGTGTGAGCAATTCTGCCTGTCATAAAGCTGCTCACATTACACACTACTCTCCTTCATTCAGCCCTCCATTAGCCACCATGTGCCTCTCTGGAGCTACAAACAACTTCTCTAGAGAGCAACTCTTTTAACATCTGAAAGAAGCTACCATGAACTCCTAAGTCCTAATTCTTTGTCCAAATTTCTCATCAATTGTTTCTTTCATAACACGACTTCTAGATATTTCACAATTCTGATCACCTTTCTCTGGAGAGAGGTGGCCCATGTCCCCATGAAAACGTGGTGCTGGGGCACCTGGGTGGCTCAGTCGTTAAGCGTCTGCCTTTGGCTCAGGTCATGATCCCAGGGTCCTGGGATCGAGCCCCGCATCGGGCTCCCTGCTCCGTGGGAAGCCTGCTTCTCCCACTCCCTCTCCCACTCCCCCTGCTTGTGTTCCCTCTCTCGCTGTGTCTCTCTGTCAAATAAATAAATAAATAAATAAAAATTTAAAAAAAAAAGAAAGAAAGAAAACGTGGTGCTAAGAGCAGAGCACAGTATTCCTGATGTGAGCTGAACATTGCAGTTTCCTTTGAACCTTTACATTTCTTCTCCTCAACACCCTTGCTGCCTCCAAAAAAATAGTATGTGTTATCAACATAGATTACAAGAATTTATGAGTTATTTTAGGTGAGCAATGGCTTACGATGGACTAAAATGTCATTCTTCTTTAAAAACATGGGACGTAAATATTATTTTTTCTGATCCCCTACCATGTGCAACATACTAGGAGGTACACTTAGCCTATGTGAAGATAAATGGTATAACACAAGGAACAAGGGTAGTCTCAGGATCCAGGAAGAACTTTCTCTATTATTCACCTTCAGTACATTGACCTTTGTGTCATTTGAGCAAAGAGGAAGTATTCAATCAATGTTTTCCTGAATAAGTGGATGGTTGCTCTATCTTTCTGTGGGGATTAAGGTACCTCCCTTGTAAGGTTGTTGCAAGGATGCGGGATGTAGATAAACTGCCAAGTGTAGAACCACGCATTGAGTTGGGATTCAATTAATATTAGTATTTGTTGTCACTGTTGTCACCATCATCACCATTATCTAAGTCACAGCCTATGCAGTTGCAGTTGTTTTTTATTTTTAACTTAAGTGCCATATAATATACTTGCATGCATAACACATATATATTCAATTTATTCCAGAAAAAAATTGAGTGATTATTCTGTTATTCAATGCAAACTTAACAAACATCCAATGTCTTCATCAAAATACTGATTAAAATATTGGCCATGCTGAAGGGCGGCGGGGGGGTGGGGGAGGAGACAACCTTATCCTCCATTATTACATAATTCCCCAAACCATTATGTCCCATAGCACTCCAGTGCTTAGTTGGCTGGTCTACTTTGCCTGGGATTAGCTGATGCCTTTTTGACCCTATAGTCTACTTTCATGTATGTTTCAAGATAGCTTAGGATAACCCGAAGCAAATCCACATCAAACTACAACTTCATGTTAAAAATGAAAAAGAATGGAATCTTCCTAAGCTCAGAAATTTGTTAAATACAGTAGTCCTCCCTTATCCACAGGGATACATTCCAAGACCCCCAGTAAATGCCTGAAACCCGTGGCTAGTACCCAACCCAACTTACATACACTGTTTTTTCCTGTGTATACATATGTATGATGAAGTTTAATTTATAAAGTAGGCACAGTAAGAGATTAACAACAATAACTAATAATAAAATTGAACGATTATAACGATATTCTGTAATAAACATTCTGTAAATATGGTCTCTCTAGCTCTCAAAATATCTTACTTTATTGTACTCACCCTTATCTTCTTATGATGACGTGAGAAGACAAAATGCCTACATGATAACATGAATGAAGGTGAATGACATCACATTAGGCTACTACTGACCTTCAGAAGTAAGTCAGAAGGAGGATCACCTGCTTCCGGAACCCAGTTGACAAAAGTTAACTGGAACCATGGTAAGTGAAACTGAGGATAAGGCCAGGGGGGGTGGTGGGGGGGAACTAGTATAATAAGGAAATCACTTTCAGATGAGCAGTATTAGGTTTCTTTAAACTCTTTAACATTTCCTCTTTGAATCACTTTGATGTGTGTCTCATTGTTAAGGACAGTGAGGAATGGCTTGATCTTAAATGGACCATGTAACATAGATCATACTTAAAAGGGACATTTTCCTCCATTTTCAATATTTATTAAACTTGATCTTTTAAGACTCTCCTCAAAAAAGAATTTGGTGAACTAATGAAAATGCATTAAAATCACACGTGGCTGACTTCTTTCCTCCCTGTGCCCTCAGAACATCCCATCAGAACAAAATTAGCCAATTTAGCTGTTAGTCATCAATAGCTTTTATTCCCCATTCTAATAGCCTGTCCCACCGGCCTTCCTATTTGAATAATGCAGGTGGAGGGACTGCGAGTGAGAAAGAGCCGTGCATATCAAAGGTAAAAGTCTGTAAAATCCCTAGTCTGAGAGTTGGAAAGCCTGTGTTAGACTTGGTTCTATGTGTTTTTCAAGGTTATACATCTACTTATGGTTCCGCTGTCTCAATTTCCTCATCTACAAATTAAATAGCATATGAAACTCAATTTTTCCTACGTCCCAGGATATATCTCTTTTTGTCATATAAATTCAACAGCTGGATTTTCCCTTCTGAAATAATTACTTTAACATTGCACAGAAAACATCTGTATAAGAAATGTACTTGATTTTTCATATATGTTGGTGTATGGTTTGCACAAGTCAATTATCTAAGACATTTATGACCATCATGACCATTTGCATCAGTTGTAACTGGGACTCTGTTCATCAGAAAAAACTGAGCCTTGAGATTGATATGCTCAGACAGGCAGTGATCTGAAACCAGAAGGCTCTCACTAAGGCACAGGGATGGGTTATATTTCTACGTCATGAGTCACTGGAGATACAGATATGTAAAGTATTTCCTACTCATTACATCAATTCACAAGCATTTATTAAGCTTCTACCGTCTGCTTCAACTAAGGAATCCTGTTACTCATTGATCATCTTAAAATTTGCTGCTGAGGCTCTATGGAAATGGAAAGGACCGTGATGTCTGCTACTGGAGCTGATACAACATTTATTCATAAAATTCACACACTCTTAAGCAGTAAATCAATTTCTTTGACTTTCCTTACTCCTGTTATACTTCACCGAATGAGGTTAAAAAAAGACTGCATCAGTAATGATTTCAGGAAGGCTGCTTTGTGGCTTTGCATAATATAAGAACAGGGTTTTCCAGGTATCCCCCTTGGTTCAACAGCTAGGTTTCTTGAATGAGAAAACTATTTTATTCATTTTTTTTTAATTCTAAGGAACTATCCCACAGTAAGTATGGTTAATCCATAAATGTTTGTTGAAGGACAAGTAAGCCATAATTTTCTCACATGTAATACTTCCCTAGTTGCTATTAAGCCAAGTTTGAACAATATCAATTTAATCACTTTATTATGAAATAACATCAAAGATGATCATATAAATGCTACTTGTATTGAGCCTGTTATATATCATGTATTGGGTAATATACATATATATGTGTGTATATATATATATACACACATATACACATATTACTATATACACACGTCTACCATATAATCTTTTAAATAATTATGTAATATTCTAAAAATATAAATGTATATATATTTCCACTTAATCCTTAGAACAATCCTTTATGATAGATTTATACCCATATTTAAATATAAATAAATTGAGATGTATTTAGCATTGTTCAAGAAGGAGGAGTCATAGTCCATTCCATTCCTACTAAAATTTTAGTGCAAGGGATTTTATAATTTAAAACTCAATTATTAACAGTTAAAATTAATGACAGGTAGATTCTAAGGTTACTGACAGAGGGGATAATATTTATAGAAACATTCTCAATTCTTTGGTTTTTTTTTTTAAAGATTTTGTTTATTTATTTGACAGAGAGACACAGCAATAGAGGGAACACAAGCAGGGGGAGTGGGAGAGGGAGAAGCAGGCTTCCCGCAGAGCAGGGAGTCCGATGTGGGGCTTGATCCCAGGACCCTGGGACCATGACCTGAGCCGAAAGCAGACGCTTAATGAATGAATCACCCAGGTGCCACAACATTCTCAATTCTCTGTAAATACCGCATAGGCACCACAATGCTTTCCTTCTACTCCCTTTATCACAAATTACAAAATTGATAATTATTTTCCTTGAAAAGCTATAAAGATTGACATTCATACACAGTAGATATTTGATAAATAATCATCCTGATTTTTATCAATACTTCCTTTCAGGATCTGAAATACAAACAGAAGGAACTTAAGACTTTGACCCTCATAAAAAAACTGTCAGTGAAAAGTTCAAAGGTCTTGGAAATAGAATTGTCTTTTTTGAGTCTCAAATTATTTCATCTGGCTTACAAAAAAAAAGGTCAATTTCCTTAGCTAAAAATAACCCTGACTGAATAATCTATTGGACATAAAACAAATCTGGATTCCTGGCTCACTCGCTTATCATAATCTTCTTTTTAACATCCCCAATTTAAGAATTCTATTAACACCCATTCCACAAATATTTGTATGGCAAAATTCAAGTACCAGGAAAGAGCATAATGCAAAATTAACAGAGCAGCACTATAAAGGAGCATAAGGCCAAAACAGCTGCAACTCGATGATCATTTGTCCCTCTGCCCAGTTTCTGGAAGGGGAAATAGAACAAAAACGAATTCTCCTACCCAAGCAGCCTCTGGGAGTGTTGAACTAGACTCTAAATGCCTGGTAGGGATTTAGAAATATTCCAAATTGTTTAAGTGATTTGAAAGGATGTCAGATAGCTCTCCTACCAAGGGGCTTATTTTGTCTGTGAATCAGAAAATGATGAGAGAGGTAATTCTAGTTTTGTGAGTGTAATTTTTTTTATAAGAATGATTAGAATAAGAAGGAGTCTGTAAAAATATCTTTCTCATTTCCATGCACACTTCGCTGATAAACAGTTACCATATGACTTACATTCTAAAGTAGGACACTTGGTGAGTAAAAGGGGCACTATTAATAATTAGAATATGTGTAGGGCGCCTGGGTGGCTCAGTTGGTTGAGCGACTGCCTTCGGCTCAGGTCATGATCCTGGAGTCCCAGGATCGAGTCCCGCATCGGGCTCCCTGCTCGGCAGGGAGCCTGCTTCTCCCTCTAACCCTCCCCCCTCTCATGTACTTTCTCGCTCTCTCAAATAAATAAATAAATCTTTAAAAAAAAAAAATAATTAGAATATGTGTAAACCGAGACTGTCTCATGAAATTGAGATTGTCTCACCTTATTTATAAATAAACTTATATAATAAATAGACGGAGATATCTAAACAGAAATCCATGAGAATGAAATAGGATGAGCTTAAAAATCAGTAAAGAGCTTTTAACATGTAAACAGACGCCGGATTGGAAGTAAAGAGGTGGCACTAATCAACACCATATAGGCGAAGGTAAGAAAGGCTTACAATTTAAAACAGGGGAAATGTTCACAAAAATCAAGGAATGAGAATGAGAGTCGGTCTGGTTTTGAACGGACAACTGTAAGACGGTGTTCAAGGTTAAAATGAGGCTATCTCAGAGGCACTTCCTAAATCCACACCACAGGATTATTTAAATTTCCTGTTGTACGCCTAAATAGGACGAAGCATTCCATTTTCTTCTCTTCTAACTCTGCACAAGTGTCCTTTCTCTTTCTTGTCACTATAACAGGAAATGTCAAAAATTCCTGTTCTAAATATGATTCAAAGTGAAGTAGCTCATGCATTTATTAAGAATGTAAGGTTTTAGTTTCCACAATATGGCCGCTTTCTGTTTTCTCTCTTTTTCTCTTTCCGTCTCGTTCTCTCTCTGGCCCCCTGCCTTCCACCCTCCCTCCCTTTCTCTCTTTCTCTTACTTAGTAGCATCCAAGTCTGAAATCTGAAGCTCATCGGAAACATACTAAAACTTTTGATTACTCACAAAAGCTGTATCTTGCCAAGCTCTTGGTTTAACCGGAAATGTCACGGCGCCGTGACTTGTTATACAAGCCTCTCCACAGCATCTTCGGAGGGTGCAGGTTGTTTTCAGGTGAGTGTTGCCATTACCTCACCTCCTGCTATGGGAGGACAGCATGGCGTGGCGACCAGACCATGTGGCCCACAGTCTGTGCCACAAGCTTTAGTCCCTGCTTATTTCTTTCTTATCATTCCTTGCAGACCCTGACGGTGTGCTCAGCTTAGTCCTCAGCACTGAGCACTCTAACGCCCTTTCTTTATTCCCTGGAAATTCCCAACACATCCCTTCCTACTCTTTCCTTAAATAATGACCCAATTTATTTATTTAAAGGCCTGCTTTCTCCCTACAAACTCTGTAGAGAAAACCTGCCATTAATTCTTGTATGGAGAATATAATATATTTTCTGTTTCAGGACCTGAAAAAAGCAGTTTACTTGTTAGGCTCTTGGTTGATGCTTGGTGATGTAAGGGAAACACAGCTCTGCCCCTTCCAGTAAATACAATGAAAAAAACCTGACCTCCTGAGATAGGTCAGAAGGAGAACATTTTTTTTTTTTTTGAGAGGTCTGTTAGGCCCCCAGAACTAGGGAGGAGTCCCAGTCTAGCCCAGGGCCGTTGCTCTTTCCTTTCAAATGGGGAGTGCAGATCAATAATTTGGCTAATGGCGCGCCTGAAAAAGTCTAGGCGGAATGGCTACTTCCTCTAGAAGGCTATTAACCAATTTATGAGCCTCGTGAGCATAGAAGAAGGTTGTACCTATTTAATATTTCATTATTATACATTGTAATATGTATTTTTATGTTATAAGAATACCATTAAAAAAACAAAAAAACAAAAAAACCTTGTTTCAGTTCCCTTCAGATCCAGTCCTGAAACCTGAATTGAGAGGTACCTGATTTACTGTCATAAAGAATAAACACCTCTTTGCTTTGATACCCTCTTGAAGTTTCGCTGACCTTTATAGATTACCTAGAGCAAGTAGTAAGGTAAATGCACAGTAATGTCTGTGCTGGGGCTCCCGACTGGGCCTGCATTATGTCAGGAAGCATGGGCTGTCTTCTTCAGTAGCCCAACAGAGAAAACCTGCAGCTCTAAACTGAACCTACTCGATTCACAAGCACATGTTATGCACCTGTATGAGCTGTCATGCAGTTTGTGTGGTGTTGGAATCAGGGATCATTTGTTCTGGATTTTTCAGGCAAGCCTAGGTAGCAGAGATAAAGAACCCGCTCATCAGCACCTTTTCAAATTCACAGCTAGGGACCTTACATGGTAAAGGCTAAATGGTGCCTGGGGCGTGTATCCTATAGTTTACCTATAAGCCTACATTCTCATTTCCCCTTCCTATTATGAGTATTCCATTTACCACGTTATTTTGTCCTGTGTCTTGGCTGTGAGCCTGAGGTTCCCACTTCTGGTATAGTATACTCTGCGATTGAAGAGAGTAGGTCTCTTTCTTGTCAAGACCACCTCAGAATATTGATTAGAGGAAAGATCAAAAATAGTCATGGCTTTTGAAAATACAGTGCTTCTGTTTGAAAGGCTCCATTGAGCAGCAGGGAAGAGATTTTTCAGAGATGGAGAAAAAGGCATCAGAGGGAGGCAGACACACTTAGAGTGAAAAATCTTTCTGCTTTGCTCTTGGTCTTTTCTTGTCTCTTCCTATTTCTTGTACAGCCCACATATTTGCTTGTTCCCCTCTTCTTGGATTTCCACCCTCTTTACTCTTCTTACTTTTTCTTTCTCTTTTGCCCTTAGAACTGCCAACTGTTAGGGGACAAGATGGTCACCCTGTCCAACATCATAAGCTGAAACAAATTGGTGGTGCAGCTCAACAGTGATGGTCACTACCATGGGCCAGTAATGAATCCTGACAGCCTGGTACGAACTTGTATATTTAAAAAGGACACTTTTTGGATGAGGCAATGGGGGAAATAGATAATGCAGGTTAGGAGTACACTTAGCACGATGAGCACTGAGAAATGTATAGAATTGTTAATCCTGATATTGTACACCTGAAACTAATATAACACTGTATGTTAATTATACTTGAATAAAAATAAATATATAAATGAACAAACAAACAAATAAATAAGACATTGAGCCACTTCCAGAAAGGTCTGTACCTTAAGTGTATGGCCTTAGTCAAATCTATTTGATCTATCTGGATCAACAATGTGAGTTTAAAGATGAATGTGTGGAAATAAGAGAGAAGGGTCTTAACCAGAGTGCAGAAGTATTGATCCCAAGACCTTGGTTCATTAACAGAAACCTCTGATGGCCCAAATAACCTAAGTTCACTGCCCAGTACTAGGTCCTTCATAGGAAAACAAAACATTGTTTTGATGTATGATGACTTATTACAATAATATATTACAGCAAATTTTAAAAAGAAAAGAAACCACTTACTTGGAATTTTACCTCTTAAAATTTATTTTTATCTATTCTCTTCCAATATTTTCCTATGCACATTTTATACATTTGAAACCATAGTGCACAAATTATTTTGTGTCCTGTTTTTAAAAAAAATAATAATCACATTTCTAAGTTGGTAAATAGTCTTAATGGTTTTTAACAGTTGTATAATTCCATTGAATGAAATATTTATATAATTCACATAAACATTCAGTTGTTACAATATTGGACATTTGAACTATTTTGAATAGGACTCTGGCAAATATGTTTATGTGTGTGACATTTCCACATTTCATATCATTCTTATAAAATATAATCCCAGAAGAGGTATTAATGTGTCAAAGGTGGTAACCATTTTATGATACCTAACACATATTACAAAATTTCACATCATAGCTTTTTTAAAAAAAAAACAACAAAAAACAAAAAAAGTTTTGAGTACTTTCTTCATACAAAAGCATTTTGCTAAACTTTGAGGCAGAAATGAATGAATTTAAAATACAGACTTGGCCCTGAAAATCATACAGTCCAGTTGGTGAAATAAGACATACACACGTGAAAAGAGAACTAACTATATCAACTACAGGGATTCAGGGAAGAAAGAACAAGATCATTTTCAGCAAAAGTAGCTGAAGAGTTAGGCTTTTGAGTCTTAGGAATTCATAGGTTTGGATTATTAGAGATGAGAGAATATCAAGGCTGGTAAATAGTGTGATAAGAAAGAACATTAAGCAATCTAAGGAATTCCCTGTGACTCAAAGCACCATATAAATAAATATAACTAATTAGCCTGATGCACATAAATTACAAACTCCCCAAGGATAGTTCCATTACTAGGAATAGTTATTTACCCTTGTCCTTGAAACTTTCCCTTCCCTTGTTACATTTGATGTGCTACTACAGAGGTTCACCTCCCCCTGCCTCTAACCAGTCCTTATCTTCTTTCTTTCATTTTCTTCCTCCAACAACCCCTGTAAATAAAGCATTTCTCAAAGTTCTCTTCCAGTCCTTTTGTACCTTTATATTCTTTCTGTAGGTAATGTCACTTCATCTGTTGGCTCTAACTATAACTTCTCCCTTCTCACTCCCTAATCTCAATTTCCAGCTCTCAATTGTCTTTTTTGGCCTGATACATACATTTCCACCTGCCACTGACAGCATTTGAAATCCAACATGTCCAAAACTGAACTCTTTCTGTGTTCTCCAGATCATTTGAAAGCACTGCAGTTCAGAAGAACATCATCTTTGTTGGCTCTTTCATCTTCATAGTTCACATTCAGTCAAGTTTTCAAATTTGGTCCTAACAACACAGCAAATCCAATTTTCTCCTATTTTAGGCCATCAAAATCCCTCACCTAGACTATTGTGAGAATTCCTATCTGATCTGCTTGCTCTAGCCTCATTCCCTTCAATCTGTGCTCCACACTATTACCAGGTACCTTCCTAAAGCATAGGGTAGATTATGCCACTTGTCTACCCAAGGACAGATCTAATCAGCAGGCAGAGTTGAATCCAAACACATTGATGTGTCTCCCCTGGTCCTTTATGATTTGGACCTACTCTACTTCTCTAATATCATCTCCCTACCCTACAACTGAAAACAGACATGGAATTTCACCAAGCTGAACCATTTCTTCTGCAACTTCCTTTGAATTAAAAACTCTCACACACTCTGGCCAACTGAAATCATGTACAATCTTTAGATCCAACCAACTTCCAAAAAATCTTCCTAGACCTCCATCTCCTTTCCTGTATTCTATAGAACAAAGTAATTTACATTTCTATCTGTATAACTACAATGTTCCCTTTCTGAAGGCCAAGTCAAGAAACTCAATAAATGCAGGTGTGTTTTAATTTTTAATTTCTCTGGCCAAAGGCTGAGCTTCCTCCTGCTACTTGATAAAGTAGCTATTAGAAGATCACCAGCTAAACCTAAAAGCCTTCAAGACGTTCAATAGAATCTTTATCTAACAGGTGTGGAAACGAGGATGGGAAGAAAGAAGGAAAAGCTTTGAGAAGTTACCAACGATTTTTCTTTCGAATCAGCCCTAGGACATATCTTCGAAATGAGCCAAGACCTCTAATCACTTGTTCTAGTGGGTTCATTAGCAAAAATGTGGCATTGCAAATTCAAGTTCTTGTGCCTGGCTCTTTTGTCTCCATTGAAGGCCCCTGCTTAGTTTTGAAGTGAAAGCTTTAATTTCACAAGACTCCCAGGTTGCAAGGGTTCCCCAATCCCTTACCACTCCACGTTAGGCTGACTCGTGTCCTTGCACGCTGTGGGATGACGCCCTGGTCTACAAATAAATCTGAGGTAGGATAGAGAGGAGAGAAAGGAAGGGAATTTGCAACTAACACTCCAACTTTATTTATCGCTTACCCTGGGAAAGTACTGAGCTAATAATAAAAGGAAAAAAAAAAAAAACCAAGTTATTTAAAGAGCAGGAGCTAAAACATTAGAAACATAAACTAATGTTTCTAAATAAAAAAGGGTGTGGAGCATGAGTCTTTTTTTTTTTTCAAAGTAGATGCCATATCTTAAGAAAGCTGAGTTTTAAATGATATTTTTTTGAATGATCTATACAGCCTTGTTTATTAGAATTCAGGGTTATTCCCAAGACCCATTTCTGACTTCCTGGGTTCACGACATTAGGTGGCAGTGTGTTTTTTCCATTTGAGTAGTAGAGCCATGATAATGATAGTATCTGCTTTTGCCTGAAGCGAGACTGGTAGAAGAAACACATTAAAATGATGAGGATAAATGGTCATGTCTCACTAAGACCAGTTCTTCCTGCTATTCTTCAGGCTAAACTCCCTGAAATTTAGTCTTATTTGTTCAAGAACTGCACATGTTGTTGGATTAAATGTATGAAAAGAATAAAATAACCAGTGAATGATAAAGGTAATCTCAAAGGCTGATTACATGTAATAAGCTAAAATGAAAAAGAAATGGCACCCTGATGCTTTCCCAGAATTACCAAATCAGCCAGTTACTCCAACCTGGTGCAGGTACACCAACAGATTACAATCCCAAAGACAGAAAACTGTATACAGAACGTCTCATGTTTTGAGTCTGTTGCTTGTATTTGCAAAGTCGAATGCAGAAATTGTCATCATTTCACCAAGAACTAGCTCAGGGAAGGAAAGAAAATGAAAATATAGTCCCTTTTTTGCATTGACTGCTAAGGAACTGACTGTTTATGATTCAGTAAATTAAGACATTCTGGACAAATGGCTAAATTCACTAATTTGTGATCTAATGAATGCATTTGCTAAACCCAGGCCAATATAAAGAGATAAGTATCTGATCTAATACTATCCAGTTATCTGCAAATAAGAGCCACATACAACATGGAGTGGATACACTTGTCTCAAGACAATCATAAATCATTTTTCTTTTCAACTATAGTAAGGTGCTTATTATGCTGTTTGGAGTCATACAGGTGCAGGCCATGAGCCCTGGCTTTGTATGCCCACAGTCAAGGTTCAAATCCTGCCTCTCTCAGCACTTACCAGCTCATGATTTCAGGAAGTTGACCTAATCACCTTGTACCTCAGTTTCCGCTCTTGGAAAATAAGGGTGATAATATCAGTGTTATGGGGTTGTTATACAAATTGAGAGAATGCCATAAATCATGCTAAGCTTATTGTCTGACACATGATACATTCTCAGTAAATGTGGGCTTTTTATAAATATTATTATCAGTGAAGCTGAAAAACTGAACTGTCTAGACAGTGCTCTTAACTTCAGATTCTACAGGAAGTTCACAGAATAATCTAGTTCAAACACACACACACACACACACACACACACACTGAAAATATTTCCACCAGTGCTCAGCTGTGCTTGGTACTTCTCAGATGCACTTCCATGGCCCATTCTGAAACATACACAACCCTACAGCAAAGAATCCTCAGGAGAATCAAAATGTTCTATGTATTAGTGGGGTTTTGTGTGCGTTAACTCCATTAAATGGAATGGGCTTTGTATAGAACCTTATCAGTTATGTTCCCTTATGATGGTTTTTCTAAACAGAGATTTACTGAAGGATTTCTGTGGTGACGTGGCAAACTATACGCATTTTCTTTCTAAATCCTTTTATGTCTTTGTAAAGGTCATGGGCTGGATCTATGTAATTCTCTTCTCAGCACCACACGCAACTAGCTGCTTAGGAAATGCTTTTTGAGATGGTGAAGAGCTTCTGTTTTTCATTAAGTGGCTTTGAACCTTTGGCACTACCAGTCCTGACTCTGGATTTACCCTTCACTTTACCACATAATTCAGTTCAAACAGCAACGTGATTATCCTCACTCTCTAGTACACGTCAGGGGGAAGAAGGCTGTTTCCCCTTGCACCTTCCTCTGTACCTTTATCAAGCCAGTCCATTCTAATGAAAGGGTTCCACTCTTCCCTAAACTTCCTTATTCTGACTCTTTTAACTTTATGCTTCAGCACTGTGTGGTGAAGCTAGGGTGGAAAAAAGATCAGCAAGTCAAAAATGGTTAGGAACATAATTCTCTAGAATGCTGCAGAAAAGAACAAAGTTGGCTGAACTCCAAAGGTCAAATATATACAGACTTTCTTATGGGAAAGGAATTTCAAACCTGTTTAAAAATCTTCTGAAGTGAGTTTATAATCCCAGACTACCAAAATTAACCATCCAGTTGAGTCACTCTGATATTTCCCTGAGTTATGTTAGACTGATTAGCTTTTCAGGGCTATCTGTTATCAGATAAACAAAGCAATATATTTTACATGAATACTTTTGACCAAAATGGCAATGTGGAGCACAAGAAGCTTAAGAGACACCCTTGGGGACTGCCCAAGTTTGTTCATAGACAGAAAAAGCCAACTAGCCTCGTGAATGTACTTTTCAACACCATACTGTACGAGCTGAAACAAACACACAGTCTTCTTTCCTCACTTTTTTTTTTTTTAATGCTTCTAAGTTATGTTCGAATTTTAGGGCTTCCAGTTGGATTGAAGGTTGGCTGAGTAGGATGATAAATTGTGGGGGAGAAAACTCTTAACAAAAATGCTTGTTGCACTCAATAAAAAGTCTCTTTCATTCCGGAATTTCATTGTCAGAATGGTGAGGCAACCAGTGATATGGGGATTCTCGGGTCTATTTTACTCAAGACCCAGGCCTCCCATTTGAGTATATTCTGCTTTGTAATGGAAAACATACATTTTTCTGATCACCCTTATTTTCTCAATAGTATAAGGAAGAACGACGACAAAAAAAACCACACCAATTTTTATTTTTAGGGCTTCCATAACTTAGTATTATTTCAGCATAAAATCAGTTGTCCCCTATTAGCTTGGAGTCAGTAATCATCACATTATAAATATATCTATGTGCATACTAATAGATATCCCATTTTGTTGTGCCATCATCAACATATACATAGAGACACAGAATGTTAGAGTTAGTTAAAAGGAGGCTTAGAGATTATCCAGCCACCTTATTTCAGAAGCAAATGAAACGGGGTTCAGGGACGTTAGTCATTTCCCCCAGAAAAGCTTGTATCTGATCCTCCACCCCCACCCCAAGTTCCAGTCCAGTGTGTTGTTGTAGATGGAGGAAGGTAATACTACCATGTACTGAATATTGTATGAGGCTTTCATGCCTTTTAGCCCATTCAAACTCACTCAACAATGTACTATCACATGTTTTGTCATTTCAGCTTTATATATAGATATCTTAGCATAGCTTAAGGTCACATATCTGGAAAAGGACATTTTTTACAGTCAGTGCAGTCAAATAATACTAAAAATGAAATTTATAATCCAATTTAGTTTGTAATAAATAATAAGTATGCATTAACATTCTTAAAAGCTGTTTTTTATTGGTACCAGTACCAAAAGCACTCTGTGATTTTACTATGGAGAAAGAAGAAAAGCCCTCTAAGGGCAAGAATCACTCTAAGAAGAATGCCCTTAAAATGTCCCCCGAAACATTTTTATTAAGCCATAAATATGAATGCCTGAAGTGGAGGATTATAATGACAAAATTCTCAAACCATTGATGAAAGGATGTGTCCTCTTTTCAGGCAGATAACACCAATATAGTGAAGGGAAAAGATATCTAATTTGTGTCTGGGACATTTAAATTAAATCCAATGACAAAGAACTGCTGAAGTGTCCTTCCTATAGTCATTCTCTCTCATTCTGATCCTAAAACTCATCCCTCAGCCTGCTGAGATTGGGTGGAACACTTCATGCCATCCGGCCACTATCTTTTTCTCTCCCTGACCTCTACCAAGGCCTCAGTAAAAGTTGCTTATCCCTCTTGTCACCAAAAAGCCAGAACACGTATTTATATCAACTCATGGATCTCAACCTCCAGGTGGACACCAGTGCTCCAGGTTTGTAAACAGCCATATTCTGAACCCCAAATGAGTTTCTAGTTAAGATAAATAGATAGATGATAGATAGATAGATAGATGATAGATAGATAGATAGATAGATAGATAGATAGATAGATTTTATATATACTTTTAAAGGTCTTTTTTTTTTTTAAGTAAACTTTACCCCCAACGTGGGGCTTGAACTCACAATCCTGAGATCAAGAGTCACATGTCCTACTGACTGAACCAGCCAGGTGGTTGGATTTCATATATATTTTTTATATATATATTCATCTTCCTACAGGTGGTTTTCATTCCTACTATCTTAGAAATTTAAGTTGTTGAGAAAAAATACATAGATATATGCTCAGAAAGTTAGCAACATGTTCATAAATTTTTCTAATTTCCTAAAATATCAAAGCATAAATAACCACTCAAAGAACTAACGTCTACTGCTTATTTGATTTCTTTCAGATTCAAATATGGCTTCATCTGGAAAACACACGTCCTCTAATTAAGTAAAAATGGTCGCTCTGTAACTGTGGTGAAATTTACATTGTTTGGTCAGATTAAATCTGCGAAGAATGCTGTCTATAAACAGGAAAATAAGAAATGATAGTAAACTAACTTCTTTTAAGAAATATGATGAGCATAGCTTTCTTTCCCTTGTATTTTCTTACAAATCATGTGAATAATATAAAAGTATCTTCTCTTCAAACTTAGAAATGTGACAGCCCCAAAAGAAGAATGGGAATGGTTCTTTTCCATGGACCCCAGATGCAGCCCAGGATCAGCCTTTCCTACAAACTGCCGGGCTCACAGAATTTTAAGTAATTTGGAATAAGCTGATTTTCTTTTCTCAACAGGAAATGAATGTGTTTTGAGGCTCTGTCTTTTTCATGATTAGCTGGCTCTATGTGAATGTAGGCTCTTTGAAATCTGACCTTACTGGGGTGAGTGGAATGGGCCTATGGAAAAAGAGTCAAGAAAGAGATAAATGAATGAGTTTGGAAAACACCGCTAGTTGGTAGATAAACCAAATGCTTGAGAATCAGTGGGAAGGAAGAGTCCACAGAGAGGGTAATGTTTGAGCTACATCTCAAAAAAAAAAAAAAAATGGGATTTACAAATCAGAAAAGATAGGGCTGTATATCTTTACAATGGCATGCTATGGTGACAAACTAAAATCTCTACCTATGGCTCAGGGCAAATGGCTGGTCTCTAAGATTCTCCACTTTGCTCCAATCTCAAGGATGACTTTGGCCTCCCTAGGACCAGTTTGGGTGGAACCCTGAAGATGTGAGCATCTCTAGTACGGTGATTACGCTACATTGTAATGTAGCCTTGTAATCGTGTTTGCACATCTCCTCCACTTGAAGACAGGGGATGTATTTATATCATACTGCACCAGTGTCTGACATATTCTACACACTCAAATGGCTAAACAGATCAATGCATGAATGAAGATGTAACCAAGACAGCAAAGGCCTTGCAGGGGCCACTCTGCCTGCAGTTTATAATGATGTTCACTAAAAAAGCTCAGAATGCCCCATGCTATAGACAGTCAGTTCTGAATACCCTGGAAGGTCTAAATTAGTTCAGAGGGCTCCCTAGAGTTCTAGATAAATCTTGTTTAACCAAACTTCTCTTCTCTGAAAAATAACTTCACATCCCTTAGGGATGTTACTTAAACTGGCCCTTTCCACTGGGACTCCTCCAGCTCCTGGTCTAGACTCCATTTCTGGAGATGCTAACATAGATACAGGTTGCTAGGTTCACTTTGGTTTACCACCAAAACAGGCACAAACCTCTGTGTCTTGCCAGCATGTTCCATTTTAGGACACCTTAGTATTTTTATTCCTGCTTCCTTTTTAAATAAAAAAATGAAAAAATGTAATATTAAATTCATGGAAAGATCACAGAGTTTGGTATCAGAGACCAGAGTTTTCTTCTTGACACTGGTTAAGTTAACTCCCTGAGCCTCCATGTCCTTATCTGGAAAATGGGAATAATAGTGTTTACTTCATAGCGGGTAGTGAGCATCCAATATGATACACCAACACAGTATACCAAACAGATATTCAGTAAATAGTGACCTTATGCCAACTGGACTTTCTGCTTTTTAAAATTTCCTAATAGGGGCTGATAAAATTACACTATACACTACAGGAATCCAATAAAATTCCAACATTTTTGTAATGCACAAAAGCCAACCAATTTCTCTCAAGATAGTTGGAAACAAGGCAAATGTCTGTTTAAATAGAAACATGGTAATTGTGTTAACTACTTAATTAATGTACTGGGTATATTTTTCTGCTATTGTTTATCTTTAAAAACATAAAATAAATTTTCTTTTCTTTTTACTTTAAGAATGGAGGGGGGGAAGGAAATAAATTCACTGTCTCAGAATGGTATTTTGAGATTTATACCTGAATTGCAATAGTTTGTTAGGAATGACTTTCCAGGAAAGGATGCATCATCATAAAGAGTGATATTGTTTTATAAATATTGGAATGCTACTCTGAGCAGCTGATTCATGCAGAATAGTTTTACTTTCTTGCCTTATGGCACTGAATTCCCTAAGCTTTAAGAAAGTACCTGACTCAATAGAGAGCCTATCAAGGGGTAAAAAAGCAAGAAAAACAACAAACTATTCATTTCCATCCAGCCCATCTTCAATAATGCACCCATAGTTAGTAGATCCAAATAGCAGGAATGCAGGGGTAATATTTGGTATGGATTAATCTCTTACTTTTCTTTTTCTCTAGATACTTTTCCCATCATCTCTTAGATGTTTCCCCCTTGGTTTCCATTCAATTTATTTTTCTTGTTAGTTATATTCCTGTATTCTTATTTATGCCTTTAGGAATATATGACATTCTTCTTCCTATTTGTGGAGAAATATACCATCCTGATGACTCCAGGAAGTCTGCCTCTTTTAATTATTGTAAGTTTTCCACAATACATATTCACATGAAATTCCTTGATTCCTTTTCACCTACCAGTTCTATCTCTCATTCAATAATCCTAAATCATCAATCATCAAAATTATATCTGTTTTACTAGCATTTAGCTCACAAAATCATATTTAATTATGAGACATTAAGTGTAAAGGAGAGGTCCGAGGCACAGAGAAGTAAAGTAACAAGAACAGTATCACCCAGCTCAGATAAATCTAGAAAATATGGAAGTTCAGAAGCTGTGCTCTGTTTTAACCTTCTCTCCCAACTTCTTTATCTCTCTCTCTCTCTCTCTCTCTCTCTCTCTCACACACACACATACACATACACATTCTTCAATGAGGTTAAAATTCAGCCAATGGATAATCCTAGTGGGTCAGTATCTGGTAAATTTCCCAGAAGGCAGGAATATTTATGGATTTACAATAGAAACACAGCTATCCTAAAAAAAAAAGAAAAGAAAAGAAAAGAAACACAGCTATCCCCCTGTAAGACAAATCCTGACACACATAAAAATAAATTTGGCACCTACTAACCTGTAAAAACAAACAATAGGATGTGTGTGTGTGTGTGTGTGTGTGTGTGTGTGAAGGCCAGTTTTTTTGTTTGTTTTGTTTTGTTTGATAGAGAGAGAGCACACATGTGCACTTACTCGAGGTGGGGGAGGGAGGAGGGGTAGAGTGAGACGGAGAGAGAGTCTCAAGCAGTCTCCACGCCGAGTGTGGAGCCTGTCTCCCAGGGCTTGATCTCATGGCCCTGAAATCATGACCTGAGCTGAATCAAGAGTCCGACGCTTATCTGACTGAGCCACCCAAAGGTGTCCCAAAGCCAGCTTTCTACAAACTGGATAATATGAATGAACCCCAGCTATTCTGAGAACACTGAACCTGATGACTGAAGATTACTCTGGAATGGAATGCAACCCAAGTCAAAGCTTCTGGCCCACAAATCATGGCTTTGATTCCACTGCTGCTCTGTAAACTTTCTCACACGGCATCAGATCCTACTGAAAGCACTCAAATATATGTGAATGATTATTGAGAAGCAAAATTAATGACTATGGGCATGTTTGTATCAATAAGTCACAATAAAACAAGTTTCCATCACAAAAACTAGTGACGATTCTTACTTTGAAACTAAATGGTGAATGTCTTCAGCAACTGGACTTTCTGCTTTTTAAAATTTCCTAATAGGGGCTAATAAAATTACACTATACACTACAGGAATCCAATAAAATACTAGCTTAGCCTGAAGTCATAGCTGTGTTTTGAAAGATTTGGAAACAATATGTTATACATGATAAATATAAGTAAACATAAATATAAAAATAACTGAAATGAAAAACAGGGATGAAAATGGAACTATCTCTAGGCCAGAGACAAGGAGCTTTCCTGGAAAGTAAAATGTTGGCTTTAGATAATGGACTGTTCTCATATTCCTAAGGCAAAGAAAATTAGCTACCCCACAACACAGATCCCATACACACACACAGAATCTGTCCAAATTTCAAGAACCAAACAAATTAATAAACAAATGCAGCTACTTCTCTAAAGCATCTTCTTCCATGTTTCTTTGTTTAGTTCTTAGTAAGCATGGAAATAATAGGTCACTCATTCCCAAGATGCCATTACCAGCAGCAACTGCTATCTTGAAGGCTGTCATGCTTCATGTGGGACCCAGGATCCTGTTTAAAGATGGCTGGGGATTAGATAAAGGTAACATGCATTCTCTTGTTACATTGTACTTCGGTAGAAGGAGCAGCAATGCTTTGAGCCTCTCTCAGGAGCTTTAGTGATCTAGTTACAGAGAAGGCCAGGGTTCTCTAGAGTTAGGCAGAGCCAAAATGCACTCAGAAAAATCTTGAACAAATATCATGACGCAGAAAGTAATCAATATACAATGTACCCTGTTGTATACCTATTGTGTATATCTTCACAAATTCAGTTGAAAATGCTGGTCAGTAAAGAGAAATATATTTCATTACTTCATGACTTTTCAGTTTTTAACCTGCAGTCTGGATGTCTATTGAGAATAAATAGTTACATGAAGCAGAACAAAAATGTTCATATGCAGAGAATAGAACCTCCCATTGTTCATTGTGGCCTGTACCCTTGGTAACTTTTGGCCAATTTGCGTTTTAGTCAAGATAAATTAGGTACTCGTTGCATATTAAAAATGGTGGTCTGTGATTCCGACCAACATATACCTTTAATAGCCATGAGGAACTTATCCATTTCAAATACCCTATTTCAAATTTCTGGGGAATCACTTGGGCAAGTTGGTCAAAAGAGGAGTTGGGACGCTGGGTGTATCTCCCATCCCCTCCTTGAGAATCCCAGGTTTAGGATTTTTGCTCTGCAATCCTCTGCCCAGCAGAAGGGCCCCACAGTGTTCAAGGTTTACTGAATTTAATTCCCAAGTCTGGCCTGGGCTCATCCATTTCTTGCTAAATAGCCAGCTCAGTGTGCGAGTAGGGAAAATGCAAATTCATCATGCTAATCAGCCTTATGGGTCTTGAGGGTAGGAAGAAGTCTAAAGCGGTTATTTCAGAGACAATGAGATCTCTGCCCAAAACACACTGGAAAGTTATGCTTGAGTTTTTGTTCTTTTTGCTTAAGTCTTCAATCCCTGCACAAAGACAAATTACCTTGAGCAAGTCTACCTTTTGAGCTATTACCAGCCATTTTAAACCTACTATGAAATGTTTTATGTGATTCAAATGGGAGAAGGAGCTGCAGGGGCTGATGCCCAAGAGTAGAAAGGGGTGGAGTGGTATGGAGAAGAAAGGGATGGAGTGGTACCGAGGAGAGGGAGCAACCTGGCCCATTTCCTTGTCTGGCGTAGTACTAGTTTTGCTTTGTGTGCTCCCAGGTCCTTTGTGCCTATGTTTTCATATGCAGAAAAGTGAGATCAGCGATTCATTGGTTCCCTGAAACAGGTTAATTCATCTTCTGGAAGGAGCTCAAAGAGCACTAGCAAGCACTCCTCCCTGGGGTTAGCTTGCTTTTTAAAAGCATGTCTCAAATTTGGATGGATAAATAAATAGGATAAGCAAGCATGGTAGGGGTAACAGTTGCCTTCTTACCTGGCCTTGACTGTCCTGCTAATTAGAATCACAACATCACGACTCATATAGTTTACTCTGGAGTCCAAGTCAAGTAACTGAGATGGAAACTCTGGGCATTTTTGCAGGTTACTTTATAAAATGAAGGAGAGGGCGCCTGGGTGGCTCAGTTGGTTAAGCGACTGCCTTCGGCTCAGGTCATGATCCCGGAGTCCTGGGATTGAGTCCCGCATCAGGCTCCCTGCTCAGCGAGGAGCCTGCTTCTCCCTCTGACCCTCCCCCCTCTCATGTACTCTCTCTCTCATTCTCGCTCTCTCAAATAAATAAATCTTAAAAAAAAAAAAATGAAGGAGAGCTCCTTCTATGACTGCTGATTTTACAAGGTCCTTCCTTAACTTACCCTCTATGAATTAAGGATGTTTTCTTTGCTAGAAGTGACAAAAATGTCTTAGTGTTTCCAAAATAGAAAACAAATCACACTATTGTGTCTTTGAGGTCTTCTGAGATTCCAGAAAATATCAACACACAGTTAAAATATCACGCTTCTGGATCTAAATTCTAGTCGTAAGCTTTGCCACATATTAACATTATGTTTTGGGGAAAGTTCCTTCACTTCTCTGAGTCTCTCTTTTTTATGTATAAAATACAATTTTTTATGTATAAAATACAATTACTATCACCTACTTCTTAAAACGGTTTTTAAGATTATACAAGTGGTATGTGAATATATTCTTCTAAACTATAAGGTTATTTTTAGAACATTAGTATTAATGCATGACTTCCATTTCTGACATCCATAGGGCAATAGTGATCATAGGTCAAATCCCACTGCGTGGGCCACCAAGGAAGAACACAATTCTTATCCTTGAAGTAGATTTGCCTGTCAGTGAATCCTTCTAAAATTATGTACCCTATCTGCCTAGAGCATGGACACTGTTTATAATATTAAGGAAAAACATTTATAACGTTAGAAAAAGGCAAATGTGAGGGCGCCTGAGTGTCTTAGTTGATTAAGCATCCGATCTTGGTTCCGGCTCAGGTCATGTTCTCAGGGTAGTCACATCAAGCCCTATATCAGGGCTCCATTCTCAGCGTAGAGTCTGCTTGAGAATCTCTCTCCCCTTCACCCTCTGCCCCCTGCCCCTCCCCCAGCTTGTGAGCGCACATGCACTCTCTCGCTCTCTTACATAAATAACTAAATCTTTAAAAAAGAGAGAGAGAAGAAGGCAAATGTGGGTAGCATGTCCTTTCAGTAACATATGAGGGCAGAGACCTAATCAAAGGTTATCAAATTATTTAGGGAAAGTGCATTTTGTTGACTCACTTTGTTTATTTTTGATGAAAAGTACAAGACTTAGTGAAGTTTCATATTAACCTGGAAAATTCTGTCTGGTAGAGATACAAATAATTTTTGTCTAGAGGTAAAGATACCCCAAAGCTTGCAATTTATTTCCCTTGAGGTATATATTAACCACTTCTATATCTAACACAGCAATTTTATTCTAACATTTATTAAATGGACTGCACATAGTTGGCTCTTTAAAATGATCCAGCCATCTTACTAGATCCCTAAAATGCCTTTAAATGAGTTGAATGAATTTTTTGACATATATTCATTTTATGTATGTAAGTCATGTTTTAAATTTTTTTACATTATACTTTCACTGTGATAAAGACATTTTGTTTTTGTGAAGATAGGTATAGTGGGATTAGGTAGATGATAGCATATATTCTGGTATTGGAAAAAAGAGTACTAGAATGTGAATAGGAAGAGAGATGGATGAATGGCTAGTTGGGAACACAGTTTCTGGAAAATTTAAATGAAAAATGTTAAAATTTGCTCTCTCTATATTTCTCTTGGGGGGGTGTCAACATGCTATTATATGGTTTATGGTCACAAGTTGGGGAACTTACTTAAATAGTGGCACCTTCTGACTAATAACTGGAATATACAGTATTACAATTGTACTTGGCGATTCTAAATTCTCACAGAATAAACTTCAGTGATTATCATCTGCTTACACTTAATGTCTGAGATGGTGGAGACCCAGAGAGTTTTGGGGGTTACCAAAAAGACTGGTCACTGAAAAAACAAACAGTATGCAGTATCCTTGATACTGTGCTCAATGTATTAACCACGTTTAGATTTATACCTGGGTGAGATGTGTCCCTGCAGAGGTCCTCACCATATTACAATAAGAGACTGTACGAATATTTCCAGTTGTATCCTGAAATTTCCGCATATGCGTGAGCTTTTAAGACTTAAGTTTTCAGGACCTCATTTCAATGATGAATGACATGAGGATGTTGGGCTACCTCAAATTTCTCATTCCTCTGTGAAATGTTCTATACAAAAAAGGGAAGGCAAAAGATATATGATCGAATGTAAAAGCTGGGAAACATCTACTTAAAAAGAGAGTCAGAGCAACATCTAGTCAACCTTCTAAAGAGTTCAGCTGCAAGTTAACCTTTTCAATTCTGCTTAACTACTCATTTCCTCAATCTGGCCGTAGGCTGACCCCCTCCTGCCACACCTTTTCTTGTCCAACACCTGGGAACGTGCCTATGAACATTACCTATGAACTGAAAACTCAAGTTTTAAGCAGCACTTTAGGAAATTCTGGATTCATCCCCTCTAAGGTCGCTTGAGATTCTAACCAGCACAACTACTTACTTAATCTGTATATAGCACTCAGTAGCTGCCAGGCATTGTTCTGTTCACTTAACAGGTATCAACCCACTCAGATCAGCTTGCTGACTGCACAAGATGTTTGGAATTTTTTGTAATATTCTTTTATGGTGACAAGGTCTGAGTCTGTACCAACACAGGTGAGGTAAGATGCATTGAAGGGAGGGATTCGGTGCAAATTTCTGGTGGTTTCTACCCAATCCTCCCATGCCCCCCAAGGACACAAAAGCAAGTGACACCAGGTCACTCCAGGTGTCCACTGCAAACATGCCATAGTGGCTCTGGCTCTAAGAAAGTTCATCTTTGAGTAAGACACCCAGATCTGCTATTTATTTTAATGTAAACTATCAGAGAGGAAAACATCTGGGAGAAATGCACTCAAAAAAGCATCTGTTGAGAGTAAGCAATCTTATGAAGCAATATTTAAATGCCATGAGGAAAAAGAAATCCCAAAACTTCAGGTCGCCCAGTAGCCTGAGTTCTGGCCAATCTAGCCCAATGTACACAAACCTAAAATCTTGTGGTTGGGCCTGCCAGGAAACTGTTATTCAGAATTGGGCGTAGGTCATGTACCTAGCAGGACCTAGATTCCCAGACTGATGCCACGAATTCTTGAACCTGACACTCAAAACCAAGTATTAAACACAGTAATAAGCATGTAAGATCCCAGGGCACATAACCATGCTTCTCCACCCCATCTCCCTTGCCCTGACACCCACACCAAACCAATGAGGACAGGTCAGGATGGGCAAACTATCAAGAGCTCTGAGAGTCACGGTCTGTGTTTTGTTTGTCTGTTTTCAAAAAGGGGCAAGATGTTATAAGCCACAGATTTTCATCTTTTATAACTGGTTCAACTAGAGTAGTCCAAGCTTGAAAGGCAGCACTTTTCCAATATTGTTTGCTCTTCCAAAGTCCAGACATAGTCTTCGTTGTGTGGTGGATTCCCATGTTTTGTGGTGATGACAGTGAATGCTAGATATTTTAACACTTCATCTCCCTCGGTTCCAATGCAAGCACAGCAAAAAGCATTCACTCTGGGTCCTGCTACTCGTCCCAGATCCCTACCTCCTATCACATGCCTTAAAAGGAATTACTACACCCTTACCTCAATGACCACATTTTTAAAAATAAACATGCTTTAAAAATGTTGGGGGTGCTTCATAAATTGTATTTCCATTTTCCTGTAAAGGAAGTTGGAGTGATGGGGAAGAAAACATGTTTATATCTTAATTATGCAGGAAAGCAGTCAGAGGATTACTCTGAGCCCAGGGAGAATGTCAGAGAAAAAAAAATACAGTTAAGAACAAGAAAAATGATACCCTTCAATTCTGACAGGGACAGGACCACCGATTTATTCCCAGAGTTGTTAGCCTATGAATAAAAGAAAGAAATGAAGCAAATTTGGGTCTGAGTATCCCGAACTCTGAACCAATATGCTTTACACTGACCAGCAAGCAAATCTGTATCTTGAGAACCTCTAATTTTTTGTAGGCTCTCAACTGTAATCTCCAGAACTAACAAAAGCTGGCTTAAGACTCTGAATCGGTTCATTTCTCAGGAAGCCTGGCTATACACCTCTATTTGTGGGGTCATTGTCGTTCCCCTGTACTGCCAACAGTGAGTGATTGATGGAGTGAGTGATAAGATAGCTAAGCCTTCCCTTTCCCGAGTTGTTCTTTTGCTAGAGTTGGGATGGGCCGTTTCCTGCCACATCATGAGTAAACGCACCGTACCCTGGGCTCAAGTAGATCAGCAGCATCACCATCACCAGGAACTTGTTAGAAATAGAAATTCCAGGGCTCTCCCCACCATGAATTCGAATTTCTGGGAGTGGGGCCCAGCACTCGGTGTTGTGACAAGCCCTGCTTTGCGGTCATAGCCCCATTCCTCCCAGGGTCACAGCCTGCCATCAGTTAGTGTGACCCTTTCTGGGAAAGAGAGCAAAGCTTGAGTCAATGTTTTATTCTCTTCCACCAGAACTCATGCTATGACGGAATTTCCAAGTCTGGCCTTTCAAGTGCAGTCCCCAAAATGGAATGCAGCACACAGGAAAGCAGAGAGGGAAAAAAGTCCGAGTGCCAAACAGAGAAGAATGACCTGTATGGCTAAGTTGTTTTGTCTGCATCCTGTCTAAAGGCACCAAAATTTACAGACAATAAACTGAGGGAAGGACAAAAAAAAAAGTCTTAGAGCTCAGTGATCTTTCAAGTTTGGAGTGATTTTAAATTGAGCAATAATCTGAGCATATTTTCAGTCAGCATGTGTGCTCTACCAAGTTGCAGAATGGCTTTTACTCTCCTGAGGAATCAGCCCGCATACAGACAGGTTAAAAAGTAGACAAACACATACATCATTTTTTATTTCCCATGTGTCCTTTTGTATACTCAACCAGGTATAGCATGCGCCAAGATCACCTTTCACATCCAGGTAATAGATAGCATTTTAGACAGACTTTGGGTAGTGTTCTGTGCCTGGGTTCACATTCTGTCTCGGCTACTTACTGGCTATTTGAATTGAAATGTGGCAACTAACTTGCCGACTCATTCATTGATTTATTCATTCATTCAACAATGATGCTTTGAGTGCCTATTATGTACCCAAAACTGTTACATACAGAGTGCATACACAGTGAACAAGACTGATGCTGTCATCTCATAAAACAAACATTCCAGAGGAAGATTAAAAAAACAGTCAAATAATAACATATATAAAATAATATCAATACAATAAATAAAAATAAAGCAGGGTAGTGAGGACAGAAAATGGGTGATGGTGAAGGTGTCATCTTCAACATAAATGAGCAGTAAAAGCCTCCAATACATGAGCAGAGAGCTGAATAAAATGAGAGACATCATGCTAGTTGGGAAAGAACTTACCAGAGAGAATAGTAAGTGCAGAAATGTAATAGTAAGGGGCAGAAATGAGTGTGGAGTGGTTGGCACATCAAGAAGGCCAGTGTAGCCAAGAGGCATAAGGGAGGATGAGAGTAGAGCTAGATCACATGGGCCTGTAGCCAATGGTTATGGATTTTTATGTGTGTGTGATAAGAACACTTAACATAAGATCCACCCTCTTAGCAAAGCTTTAAGTAGACTATCCACTATTGTTAACTACAGGCACCATGCTGCACAGGAGATATCCAGGACTTAATCCATGTTGCAAAATTGAAACTTAGTACCCTTTTACTAATACCTCTCCTGTTCCCCCTCCCTCCACTCTCTGGCAACCGTGTTCTACTCTCTGCTTCTAGGAGTCTGATACTTTGGATTCCTCATATATGCAGTATCATGTAGTATCTGTCCCATGTCCAGCTTTTTTTTTTTTTTTTTTTAAGTGTGATAGAAACACATTGGAGGTTTTTAAGCAGGAGAATGCTTGGGTCTGGCTTGGACTTTAAAGGATCATTCCAGCTGCTGTGTAAGAATTCACTGTGGAGCTGACAGGAGGGAGTGGATCATGGGCAAGAAAAGAACTGGGGAGACTGGAGAGAGATGGCAGTGTCTTGGACAAGCTGTGGAGGAGATGAGAAATGGATAGGTAGGGCATTTTTTTTTTTTTTTTGGTCAGAGGAGCTAACCAATTTACTGATGAAAAGAATCAGGGATGACTGCCAGGCTTCTGCTCGGAAGAACTAGGTAAATGGTAATCATGTTTGGTGAAATCAGGAACCTAGAGAGAGGAGCAGGTGTGGGTAAGAAAAGGAGTGTAATGGGTTTGGATGGGTTAAATTTGAGATACCTATTTCCTAATCTTTAGGGGTATCACAGACACATCCTAGAGTGTGTAGAGCATTGAATGGATATAGGACTTATGAAACCCTTAGCACAATATAAGGCATATAAGAAACATGCAGTAAATCAATAGTAAGGGGAGACATAGTATCTCAGTCCTTCAAGGGAAACTTGTGTGTTGTTATTTTTCTCAGGCTAGAATAAGATCATTTAAGAATGATGTGACCGGGTGTTGAAGTTGCAATAAATAGTTAAACCAGTGTCACCTCAACACTTCTTAAAGAAAGCCACACTTCATGCTTCTTACCTATAAATTTCAGCTCATGAAAGGCAGAATCTTTTTGAGAATCTCCTATGCCACGCTTTGTCCCACCACAGGCCCTTTACACATACTATCAAAGAAGTCAGCATGGAACAATGGGGAGAACCCACAGTTCTGAGCCAGACTACTTGAGTTCAAGGTCTAGCTTCACCTGTTGCTGTATATGTGACATCAAAGAAGTTACTTATCTAACCTCTCTGACCGCTAGTTTCCTTACCTATAAATGAGTATAACACCCACATCACAGAGCTCTGGGGAACGTTCCATGAGAAAACGTCATTTTCCTTCAGTGACACTAAGATTTTCTTTTAGCTGTGTATAACATCTACTAGCTTTAATGAAACTCTGTGCTAACAATTTCTAAATAAAGGAAACTAAATACTTTCAAAATATTGTGCATTGCATTAACTTATGACCCCTGAAAAAGAGGTCGAACTTTATTGGCCAGAAGAGAGATCTTTATTTAGTCCCCACGTACTTATATTTTGGTTGTTACATCCTTTATTTTAGAAGACAGAATTAAATAAATGCATCGATTCATTGTCAAGCACAGTAGCCTTGTTTCAAAGGAAAAAACAGCAATGAAGTCTGAGAGAAGAACACACACTTCATGGTGGAGACAAGGGAAGATTCAAGGGTCAGTAGGAGAGTAGGAGAGTATATTGAAAGGAAATAATACACAATTAGGAAATTTTGTCTTTTTTTTTTTTTATCCCATTTAGGGAATTGTTCGTAATGAGATTTTTGCCCCTTCCTCACCTGTTATATACAGTTAGTGAAGTAAAAGTTACTATCTTCTATAAGGCAGACTACCAGGTGCTTTCCTAGATCACCTTCTTTATTCCTAAGAACACAAAAATTTATTATTATCCCCATTTTACATATTTGCAAACGGGCTTAGAATTATCAAATGTGAAAGCCAACAGAGATACGTGTTTAACCCAAAGTTTAAACCAAGATTTCTCTACTTTTTTTTTTTTTAAGATTATTTATGTATTTATTTGACAGAGAGAGAGACAGTGAGAGAGGGAACACAAGCAAGGGGAGTGGGAGAGGGAGAAGTAGGCTCCCTACTGAGCAGGGAGCCCGACGCGGGACTTGATCCCAAGACCCTGGGATCATGACCTGAGCCAAAGGCAGAAGCTTAACTGACTGAGCCACCTAGGCGCCCCAAGATTTCTCTACTTCTAAAGCCCATGTATTTTCACTTTTATATCAACCATGTGGTTGATTTATTTCTTTTAAAAAAAGAAATAAAACAATGGCTCACAGTAAATATGTCCTTTGTGTGTGCACACGCTCATGCATGCATGTGTGCGTGTGGTCTAAAAAGGCACGTTCAAATTTATAAATAATTTGAATTGGAATTTTTAAAATGCAATCTAAGGTTTTAAAACATAAGCTGTATTTGCTCCAACACTTATGTATCTACTGAAAGAAAAAAGTCAGTAATTTGGCATTCATTTTATGTGTATTATTCTTTTAAGCTTAATGTATCTCTCGTACAAAATTAAAAGATGTTATAAATTATAAAGGCACAAGAATTAATCTTTGGGTAACGAGTATAAACTACCATTTTCTGAATGCCTGTAATGAGCCGGACTCTCTGGTAGGCACTTTCTACAAATGATCTCTAATCCTCAAATTATTCCTGTAAAGAAGATATTATTACTGTTGCCATTTTATAGTTGATGAAATTGGGACTTCAAGAGGGATGTGACCTGTCCCAGGGCCCAGGGCTATTACGTGACAGAGCTGAAAGCAAACACAGATCAACCTCAACCTCACAGCCAAGTCCTTATTCCGTTGCCTGTAATTCACAACATTAAATCATCTTCCAAGTAATATTGAATACACCAAGAAAATGTAGACAATCTTAGGTAAAGCATTATTACTGAATTTTCTCTGAGATTGAAACCTCTCACTGTACTTTGTATTATATTTTATAATATTTGTATGTTTGTTATTTATGTCAGGGACCACGTCTTACCCACTTCAGAAGGCAGAGATGAAATCTGAATTATGTTTCTGCACAGAGTAGACATCCAAACTCTGAGGATACAGGTTTCATCCAAACTCTATGAAGACAGCGTTTGCAATGGGAAGTCCTAAAGGAGGGAAGGATGCACCAGCCACAGAGGCTCCAGCACAACACATCCCCTTCCACGTGGTTTCCTGGCAGCCCGGGACTTACGTTCTGAGATGCCTCAGTGCCCTAACCTCCACTCTAGTGTCTGTTGTCAGCAATGCATTAGATCTGAGGAGATCGGTCTACTGACTCCTGCTTTCATCAAAGAGCCAGAAAACCTATATTTTAGTCCCATTTCCACCCAGGACAGACCAAACACTCCCCAGCAACTCTACATATGCTACAATCTGCTCCTTTCTCATTAAATTGAAGAAAGACAGGGCGGGGAGATTTGACGGTGACAGTGAAGAACTCCATGTATTATAGTGAATGGGTGAGCTCGCCTGAGTATTTGAGCTTGTGCGGATTATCTGAATGATCCCCTATGATCGAAAGGCAATGGACAACAAATACAAATTAAGGGGTTTTCAGAGATCTCTCTCGTACTATGCAAAATACGTATACGTGTATTTATAAAGAATTCAACTCTTATCCAAAAGAAGCAAAAAGCTAATATAAGGAAAATGGAAAGGTTTTTTAAATGGACATTGCTTATATCAATCTACCTAATAATTATACCTTGCACCTGGGACAAGTTATTCCTTCAGAAATAGATTAAATAAGTGGTTTTTGTGTGCTCAGATTGCCTTCTTTTTTTTTTTTTAATTATTCACAGGAATTCAGAGAAGAAACTTGCAGTTGTATTAGGGTTTGGAGTCAATGTATCCTGTGAACAATTCAATTTAAGAACATACTCAATTAGGGGCACCTGGGTGGCTCAGTTGGTTAAGCGACTGCCTTCGGCTCAGGTCATGATCCTGGAGTCCCAGGATCGAGTCCCGCATCGGGCTCCCTGCTGTCAGCAGGAAGTCTGCTTCTCCCTCTGACCCTCCCCACCTCATGCTCTCTCTCTCTATCTCATTCTCTCTCTCAAATAAATAAATAAAATCTTTAAAAAAAAAAAAAGAACATACTCAATTAGGGAATTAAAGTAGCAAGAGCTAAACTTAGCCCAGAAAATTAAGATTATTATCTCTGAAATAATATTTTCCAAAGCTAAGAACAATCCATTATGGTTATTGTGGAGCATTAGATTCCAATGAATATCTCAAATAGCTACCATATGTGTTCCCATGTTGTTCCTTCCACTGGGGAATGGACATCTCTCCTTGTTAGCCAAAAGCTGGTAAATTCTCTTTCCATAATCTTTGGGAATTCAAGGAAGCCTATGAGTCATCAGAATTCATTATCACAAATGGGAGTGAAATCTAATTTCCTAAACATTATGAAGACTATAACACACAACTTTGGTCTCTAAAAATCTGGGTGCAATTTTGGCTACAGGCAAAGAATGACTTAAGTGACCTTACTGATATGGTCACATTTTAGTCAGAAAAAAAAAAATTATTTTTTCATACAACTTGACTGACTTAAGAAGGAGAATATTGCTTTAAATTAATACCAGAGTGCTAAGTCATTAAAAATAGACACTGATGTTTGTCTGTTGGATCCGTGGGCTAGTCCCCACTCTCCAGTCACGTCTATACAAATAAGAGTCTTCCAAATCTTTGTAGCTTATCTGGTGTATCTACAAGAAACCAGGAGGGTGTTGAAAGCTGGCAGGGTGTAAAGCTCATTTACGAAAATTCCACACCCCACCTTATTTTTCATGTCCTTATCTTTGACTTCCGGAAGGGGTGATTTCATAGCCATGCTTTTGTGTTCAACTTCTGACTTACTCCTGAATTATCTAGAACTTTCTATCATCAATTATGAAGTTATTTGGGGGGAGAGGGGGTAAATCTCTTTCAGAGCTAGATAACAAAAAATTTTCTTGATGAGAATTTTTTCCGGAAACCTTCTGCCTGCTCAAATCCTCCCTTCCTCAAACACGTGCTGGCTGTCATATGGCTAGGTCTCTGAGTCTCCTTGGAGGCCACCTCGTGACAGCTAAAAAAAAAAAAAAAAAAGATGAAGCAAAGAAAGCAGTCCTCCTCCCAGAGCCCTTCCTTGTGGCCCCATCTTTCTCCTGGTCACTCCACCATGAAAACCTGGCTTCATCTGTGCTCCTCCCCTGTTCTTCGCAGGTTCTCCAAGGACTGCTGGTTTTTCATTAAGGAAAATGGCCCTAAACCATTATTAAACAATTTCCACCCAAACCTCCCTTCTCTCATGTCCCCACTATAATGTTACTAACACATGGAGTCCAACAGTCTAATATTATTACAGTCTAATATTACAACAGTCTAATATTACAAAGCATTCTCTCTCTGGAGCTGTGAACTGCGAGAAGAATCCCCAACTGTAGTGTACTTTGGGCACGGTATAGTCCACCCTTCTCCCTTAGTACTGTCCACACACCTTTCTACTTCCTCTCCTCAAGTCCCCTCCTACTCAGCCCTTTAGAAGCTTTTGTTCCATTTTCATTTCCCGAGTCGGTCCCTGATGGTGGTAAATGACACTACCTTAAATACAGTTCCACCCTGTAAGCTATACACCCTTCAACACAGGTAAAGCCCTTTGAAAGGGAGGCAGGGATCATCATAGGAGCCACTTGCTCAAGGCCGCAGACTCTCTGACTCAGAGAAGGGAAAGGGAATTAGACATTTAATAAGCATATCATTTGACTGACCCGATACACAGTAAGTGGTCAAACAATGAAAAACAACACCCAATTGAAAAACATTATATATAAGTCATTTCATTCTTGTGCAGATGTTTTTATAGGACAGAGTCCCAGAAATAAGGTTGCCAGGTCAAAGGACAAATGCATCTCTAATTCTGTTAATTATTTCCAGATCGTCCTCCATAAGGGTTATACCACTTTGCATTCCAGAGATGTACAAAAGTGCTTGTTTCCCTCCCAGCTTTGCAACAGAGCGTGATGTCAAACAATTGAATTTTTGTTAGTCTTATGAATGAGAAATAGTTTCTCAGTGCGGTTTGCATTTACATTATTATGAGTGAGATTATCATATGTTTATGGGCCATTTGTATTCTCCCTTAGATTTCCACATTTGACAGAAGGCATTTTTCAGTCCAAAGCACTGTTTCTTTACCTTCGAGTCACACCCCATGGGCAGCTCACCCATCTGCGGTATATAAGGCCAATGCTGCTTATACATGTTCTGGGAATTCCGTGAGAATAGATTGACATATGTGTCAAAGGAGCAAAGGGACCTAAAAGCCTTCATACTTCTCATAATCAGTCACTAGTTACTGATTTGGCAGAAGCTGAATGAAGCACGTGAAGGCAACTCTGCAGGCCACAGTAAGGAGGGATGGCTGGTTCTGTAAATTTATATGCTGTGCTATTTGGGGATCTTGCCCTGGATGATTTGCCTTCTCTTTTTTCTAAAATGTAGTGTTTGTACTTCTGAAACTTCTGCAAATCTTAGAAAGAGAGGGAGGGAGTGAGGGAGGGAGTGAGGGAGGGAAAGAGAAAGAGAGGGAGGAAGAAAGGAAGGGAGAGAGAGAGGAAGGAAGGAAGGAAGGAAAAAGGAAGGAAGGAAGAAAAGAAAGGGAAAGAGAAAGAAGAAATAAAAGAGAGGGAGGGAGGGAGGAAATATTAAGAAAAACTTCTCACATCTGACCTTCAATGTGGTTTATGGCATTTCATTTGCAGACACACCTCGTTAAGTTTTGTTTATTTGCTTATTACGTATTCCTCTGGTTGCTTCTGCTTTTTTAAAACTGAGATATAAGTGACATATAACATCATCTTAGTTTTGTATTGTAGTCTAATTTTGACAAACATAGGGAGCTTGGAGGGCCCCGATGGCACCCTTTCCCCTTCAGACTGCCTCCAGAAATCCCTGGAAAGCTTGGGGAGTAAGCAGGTAGCATGGCATTAGAGAAGTGCCACTTACAGTGTTATACATTATAAAATTTCTATTAACTATTAGTAAGTACTTCTTGAAAAAATAAGTGTTCTGTTGGCAAATATATATGGGAAGTGCTGGATTGAATAAAGATATGAGCAAGCTCTTTTATTGCGAGATCTCTCAAAGCCTTTAATAGGAAGAAGCCTTAAAGTAATCAGCTCCTCCCAGCAGAATCTGGCTGCAGAATCCTTGTCCCGGAAAAACAAAAAATGAAACAACAAACAAACAAACAAAAAACAAGGATCTAGTGTTTGTGGTAATGCCGGGAAAGGGTGGTATAGGGACAAAAACATCTAACTAGGTGATCCAGAGGAGTCGGAATTGTGACAACACGCTTTGTGTCTTGGCCTCTCAGGGCTCAGGTTACTCATCTCTAAAGTGGGGCTTTCCTACAAGGTCACCTTCAGTTCTCACTGCCTTTGACCCACAAGGTGGAGTGTGGTGCACAAGACATCCTAATGGCCTAGCCTTCCGTTCACTCAGCAAGTGGCTCCCTTGGTCCATCTCAAGGGTACTATTGAAAGGGAGTAAGTCAGCACTTCTGTAACGCCGTAAGAAACAGCTGAAGAAACAGTGAGGCTCTTCTCTCGCACGATATCGTGGAGAACTTGACACTTATCACCATTCTTCTCAGATGGAGAGCCTGCCCTATTCTTACTGATTTTCTGGACTTACCTGTCTAGGTAACAGTTCACCCTAAGATCGGGTCACCGTCAGTCAGAATCCAGCTTTGCTTAGCTCGCGGTGCACGCACATAAAGTACACCTGTCCTCTGATCCAGCTCATCAGTTAAATGTCAAAACAAACCCACAGGTGGTTCCAATCATTCTGTGTCTTTGGCATTTGCTCTTCCTGGTACTTTATGTTGTTTTATTACAACAGAGATTCGAATCTGTCAATGTCACCAATTATTATGATGTAACCAGGTTCTATAAACACCTGAAGTGAGATCTGTTGGAAAAGCCTCATGCTCTGCTTGGCCCCTTTACTCCTTCGGTCATAAAATGCATTGAGCCTATGGATGCCGGGCACTCTGCTGAGGGCAAGGGATGCAAAGGCATTCGTGGTGGTGCACACACTGTCCTTTCTCACTGCTCTGCCACTCTCCCTACAGATGCAGCTAGGAGGCCTCCTCCTCCAGGAAGCCTTACTGAGCTTCACCTCACCTCAGTCTGGATCATATGTTACCCACTCCACCCCTCCAACCCCCCCTGCACACACACATTCCCAAAGAGCTCCTTCTACAGATACATCACACTTATACTACTGTATGCCTGCCTCCCCCCTTAATCTCCATCACCTCAGCATCGACAGCATGACTGCCACGTAGGAAGTACCCAGATTTACGGCAGATTCATCGATCGAGGTCTGAGCAAACACTTCTTGTTCTCAAAGAGCACATAAAATCTAGTTCAGCTTTTCTAAGTTACTTAAAAAACTTAGTAACGTAATTATAACATCTTAAATACAAATTGTATAAATGCCTCTTAAATACATAGGTATTTTTGAATTATGAAACGTTCCAATTTACCTTTCACAGAGAATTCGCATAGTGTTAAAATTATCTGATGTTGGTCTCAAGCTCAGTTATGGGTTCTGGACAGAGAAGGACCCAAAGGTAAGACCAGACTAAAACACAGCTGAGAGAGACCTATGGCACATCCCCCTGTGTAAATCTGCCTGCTTTTGGGGGGCTGTCATCTCTTCCTGCTTCCGCTTTCACATGCCTATTAACGTGGGGAAAAACCAGTGTTTAATTACAGAAACATAAGCCTTACATCTCCGTAAGCCCCAATTATTAAAAAAATGACAAAATGTCCTCTCTGCTTCTCATCACCGACTGCCTTGACCTATTGTAAACAAGGATGCTGCACATGTCTTCAGAGCCTAATCACACCACACCAGCCAGCCTGCCAGGTGGGTACACCTGCAGAAGGCTGCAATGGGGCCTTTCATAAATGGACGCTGGGAGGCATTTAAAAAAGCGTGCTTGCTTAGTCTGAACAAATCACCCGGAGAGTGTATTTTTTTATGATAACCACACATCCTTGAAATGACATTCTAAAAGATACTTAAATGTATTTAAAGAAAGGATGAAAACAGCAATATTTCTGTGCTCAGTGTGGGAGCCCCTCCTCACATTACTAACCGTCATAGGAAATGCCAGCTACATCACTGAATGCTACTCAAATAGATTCAGACCCCGGTGGCTTCTGTGGCCTTCCTTTGGTGCCCATCATTCCTCTTAAGGGAAGTCCAGCCTGATGGCTTCTTGCTCCCCGCCCCCTCTCTCCTCTCGTGCCTGACTTTAGGGAGATTTCAGCTGTTAGGAAGACAAATCTTTGTTTTTGAGTTGCACAGTTCCTCTCTACTGTCAGATATTTTATCCTGATGTGTTTGTGAATCCATCACAAAATTATTTTTGCTCACTGAATGTTAGAAATTATATGCAACTGAAGCAAAAAAAAAAAATAAAGATGGGGGTGGGGGGCGGGGGTGTTGGTAGTGACCTAGCCCTCATCCCTGTTATGATGGGGAAACAGGAGGGAGGCTGAGGAATGCATTCATCCAACCATCCCCATCCCCCATTCATTCATTATTCATTCAAGCAAGATTCAGTAACTAGCAGCAGGGTTTTACATCATTCCTCAAATGCATATACTTTTTAAAATTAAAATTAAAATCCAGGCAGAGGATTTAAAAAAAAAAGGCTACCACATGGTGCCTATGTTTAAATATGTCCTAAAAAGTGTGGTTGCAGAAATACCCATAGTCCACATAAAGCATATTTTCATAGACATCCTGATAGCTAAAGAATTTGGGTGCTTGGGTACTTGGGAAGATCAAAAGCAATGAATATATCAGAAAGTTTGCAAGTTTGGGTTTTCTTCTTCATTGCAGCACCAAGGAAAGAACGAGGGGTTTGGAGTATGAAAGTCCTAAGTTTGAGACCCAGCCCTGTCTCCTCCTACTTATTCTTTTTACTTTGTGGAACCGAACTGAGGATCAAAAAAGTTAACGCAACAAGCGTTTGGTTCATGTATGCATGCATGCATGCATTCATTCATTCATTCATTCATTCAACAAGCCCTACAATGACCAGGGTACTGTTCTAGGTGTGGAAGAAATACAGGGTGAAAAAAAACAGACACAGCCCCTACTCTCATGGGGTTCTTCATGTCTTAGGGAGCCAGATGCTGATAAAATAACCACACCAATGAATTCATAACGACAAATTAGAGTGTGTGCTCTGATGGAGGGACCTGCTTCTCCAAGCTTAAAAAGCGAACCAACAAAGACAGGGACACTGGGGCAGGCTTCACTAAGGTAGATACTTTGTACCTAAGAGGTAAATGAAAGAGCACTGGGTGAAGGGGTGGAGATGGGTGTGGGTGAAACAGCATGTGCTAAAGCCTCACAACACGACAGAGAGCAGAGGTAAGGGGAAACTGCGAGAAAGTCAATGTGGCTGGAAGGTCAGGAACGGGCAGGAAAGACGAGAAAGTGAAGGTCGAGGTGGGGCGGAAGTGTTCAGCGCATATGTAGCTGTTCAAAGTGAAATGGGCTGTGAATGTCAAATTCACACTGGATTTTGAAGACGTAGCACGAAAAAATGTAAAATACTTAATATTTGTGTATATTGATTACATGTTGAAGTGATAACATTTCAAATACAATGGGTTAAAGGACATTATGAAAATTAATTTCATCTGAATTTTTTTACTTTCTTGAGGTAATTACTAGAAAAGTTAAAGGTACATATATGGCTCACACTATATTGTTATTGGACACTGCTAGTTGTACACGCAGAGCCCTTTAATTCTGGACAAGGGTTTCTATCCTGAGCACAATGGGGAGCCCTAGAAAGCTTTGGGCAGAGGGATGACGGGATCGTTCCAGCTTCCGGATGGAGAACAGATCAAAACGCAGCCAGAGGGGATACAGAAAAGGGGCCGTGCACTACACCAGACAGGCCAGAAGCTTCAGAACAGCTTGGTTTAGGGTCAAGAAGTACAGAGACGACGAGCAGAGGGAATGGAAAGATATTTAGGAGGGACATAGTGAATTGGATATGGCATCAAGAAACTGCGTGAGGGAGATGGGCAGCTGGGAATACGAAGATATATATGGAAATAGAAAACGTAACACCGTGTGTCTGATAGTAGAGGTCAGAGTTCCGGGCAGTGGGAGCATGAAGTGGGAAGAAGTGCTTTACGGCATCAGCTCTGCCGTTTCTGCTTCTGTTTTATGGTGGGCTTCACTGGAAGTCAGGGTCTAACATCACATCAAGAAATGGCGTTCTGGTGGGAACATTAAATATCTTTTAACCAGAGTTGGTCCCAAATCAACAGATACCTAATGAGTGTCAACTACGGGCAAGAGACCCTGAAAGGGCTTCAAGGGAAAAGAAAAAGGAACTAACATGTATTCTGGGCTCACTATCACACGCCAGGAGCCCTCTATGTTTGATTCATTCAATTCTCCTAAGAACTTTATGAGGTCGTCTCATTATCCCGTTTTAGAGATAAGGAAAATGAGGCTCCAGGAGGTTAAAAAGTTGACTGAAGCTCCGGACAGACAAAGGACACTTTGATCTTGCATCCCACTATATCTCTGATGCCCCAGTGTACCACCTAGTATAGAATAAATTCTCAACAAATATAGGCGGAGTGAGTGAATAAAGGCTATCCAGGTCCTGAGGGGTAGAACCAGCTCTGTTGTATTTTCACTCAGGCACAGGGTATCAAAATTGAAATTTAAAAACCATAGAGGCAGAGCTAGCTTATATATTTGTATGTGGTTAACAGGTATTTATGTAAGAGCTCTTTATCAGACAGATGGCAATCCCACACTTCGTTGAATAATAAAAGCTGTCAACATTTCCTGAAAACGTACTGTGTGCCAGACACTGTTCTAATCATTTCTCTTGATTTATCTTATTTATGCTTAATTCTTACCAACTCTGTGGAGTGGGTACTATTATTTTTCTCATGTTATAAACTGGGAAATTGAGGCACAAAGAGGTTCAGTCATTTGCCCAAAGTCACACAGCTGTCAAGGAATTAAACCCAAGGAAGCTGACTCAAAAGCCCCTACTACACTCTTAGCCACTAAGAGACTGAGCCCTCTACTCCACGGGACCCTGGTTCTTCAAAGACCTCCCCAGGATTAGGGCAAAGTCTGCTTTTCTGGCATTGGTCCAGCACCCTCTCCTGGGGCCACACAGTGTGATGATTTATTAGGACACACCCTTCATGAATCTAGGAAATCATTCAAAGCTAAATAGTGAGTCAGACATTTAGAGAATCAGAGCAAAATGAGTACAAAGAGAGCCTGTGGATCTGTGTGCATCTCATTCAGTGCAAAGAGCACATTTTTCCTGGGTCTTGAAATGTCCACTGGCAGGAAGCTATCAATTGTCTCTGATGGCAGCAGATAGAGCAGGAAAAAGAGGTGAAGCCAGAGCCTTAGCAAGCTGAAGATTTCCCAACAACAGAGACCATCTCAGTAGGGTGTTAACAAGTGAATTCAAGAGACCCTTGTTCACTAATGGAGCTTAATAGTTAAGATACTCTCTAAGCACACTGGGCAATAAGTGCTTGCTAGCAGTTCAGATAATGAACTAGATGGTTATGACCAGCTATCTAGGCATTTTATATGTGCCATTTACTTCAAGTGTCAAATTATAGATTGATTCTGTGATGGATAAGAGGGCTTAGGGCTTTGATTTGGAAAAATCTGTTGGCCAACTATGGACCTAACGTGAACATTTCACTTCTCTCGAGACTTTAAAATTGCCATGCACATTAGCAGAGTTCCTAAAGGAATCATATTTTGTTGTTTTTGTTTCTTTAAAAATAGCCTTACTAATCCTGTAAAAATTTTAGAATAATATTCAGTATCTGGCAGTTTGATAGAAAGGGGTCCCACTGGTGCCCCATCAAGATGGCCTGAAGTGCAATCAAGACTTCATTATAAAGTGGTCTAATCTAAGTGCCTCACTGCCTATAGACTGACAGCAACATGATGCTTCCCTACTCATTGATGTCATCTTCGGCCACTATAGAGTCATGAAAGTAGACCAATGCTCTATGTGCTAAGTGACCATACAGAACAGATGAGTGGGGGGGGGTCTCTCCCAGGACTGCCCATGCCCACCCAGCAACCATGAGAAGTAATTCTGCCAAGATTCCCAACACTTGCTCTGTCAGAGAACTTATTATACCATATTATAATTGCTTGTCTAATTTTCTCTTCTGCTAGACTAATAACTCTGGGAGGGCAAATCCTGCATCTCTATTTTAATTACTACACCCCTAGCATCTAGTACAATGCCTGACATATCGTAGACAGGCAACACACAGTTAATTAACGAATGCAACTACTTTTGTATGTTGCATTAGATGTTGTCAGTAAATTAAGAGTTTTAGAAGAATGACAATAGTGTTCTAAAAATGTGTTCTCCACAATGTTCTCTGATGGCCTTTATAAGTGTGCTAACATTCAGACAACATTCTAAGACCAGAAAATGAAGGCTGGTAATAATTGGATTGGGGTGAAGAGAGAGGAGGTAGTAGGGAAAGGGGTAACTGAAAGTATTTATTTGAGATTTTGTTACAGTGAAGAAATAAAAGAGGCATTCAAGAATAGTCAGATATATTTCACTTGGAGAGAAAAGATCAGGAATTGATACAATGGGGGTGGGGTTGGGAGGTTTTTTGTTTTGTATTTTGTAACACGAAACGAAGAGGGACACCACATTATTTTTACACGATTATTTTTATAATTCACCTAGGAAAAGATTCTTTGAAACATGTATAGCTTCCTCTTTGAATATTGCTTCTTTCTTTTAAACATCATATCAGCTGTTTTTAATTTTATTTCAGTCAAATTTAATGCAGCAGTGATTTACATTAGTGCCTCAAGGGTAACTGGTATGGAATATTCTGGAACTCGTTCCACACCATGGAAGGAGGAGCAGATGAGGACTGATGGGACTGGATAGTGGCCCCACTTCACATTGCCCTCAGGTAAAATGACAGTTGTAGACAAAACCAATGACTATGGCAAACTTGTTCAAGTGGAAAATTTTAAAGAAAGTTACATAAAAACTAGGTTTTCTTCAGGTTCTTTTCTCTTAGAAGATCAAATGATTTGGAAACTTGGATTGACTTCACAAGGTAGGTAATGTGCTTTATGTTACTTTTAAGCTTTATAGGACATCTCCACTATCTATCTCCCAACCTTTCAACTAATATGGGAGTAGTTCACACCTCTATCTGGATGTCCCATAGGCACCTGAAGCTAAATGGCTCACTTGCCAAACTAACCTAGCAGAGCCCCCGAGATCTCCTTACCACCCAGAGTTTTCTACCTTGATGAAAGACATTTACTCAAGGTGGAAACTTCGGGATCACATTTACTTCCAGGTCTTTCTCCTGCTCAGTTTTCTTTTCTGGATATCTTTTAAATCCCTGTCCACATTTCCACCCCCATTAGCACCTCTGTTTAAAATTTAAATAACTTGCAAAACTGGTTTCTTTTCTCCCAGTTGGCTCCCAGCTTTAAAATGTATTCCCCATTATGTCATGACTATCTTTGTAAAATAAAAGCTTCATCCTGTCACTTCCCTGCTTAACAAGTTGTGTAGCCCTGTGTCGCTTAAATTGAAGCCACAACTCTACAGAACAGCATTCTCCAAGTTCTTCCCAGTCTGACCCCACTTGTCTTTCCAGGCTTATCTCCTCTCCATCTGGCAATTTACCTTGGCCAGGTGTGTCCCCCAGACATGAGTTCATAAGTTAAAACAGGTCCACACCAGCAGGAACCAACAGTATTTCTACGGCTCTATTAGAAGGAATGGCAATCCCTTCAAATTCCTCACAGCCAATTCTTGGAGATCCCAAAAGGAAGCTATATGTCCCCATATGAACTATAATCCAATTTGATAATCTTTTTATCACATTCAATACCAGTTCCATACATTTACCTCATGAAAATTGTTCCCTAGGAAAAAATAATGATGAATGAATGTTTAAGGGATTGGTTCTAAATTAGCAGTGTTTCCATAGTTTGACTTTGAATGGTGTCTATCGACCTTATCAGATCCAACTCCCCTTTATAACAAATGTTTTATAACACCCTTCTTCATTATCCTGAAATGAAATTCCCTGGTAATTAAACTTACCCACATCCCTAATCAAAGACAAATATATAGTATAATGCCTAGCTTGTGATATAAATGAAAAATAAAAGAAACTAATTTATAATAAAATATTGTATAATAATTTATTAATAAAATATGTAATTATTCACTAACTTCACTAAATAGCCAGATGGTTATGCCTTCCTATAATGAATAGTATGGATGTAAAAGAAAAGATTAGAAGCTATTCCTGTCTAAAGAATACTGAAAAATAAAAAACAAATAATATTTAGGTGGGTCCCAGAAGAGAAAAGGAAAACAAAACCAAAAGCCAGTATTAGGATAAGTAGTGACAGACAGATTTCTGTCTATGTGAAAATAAAGAAATGCAAATAATCTTAATTTAAGTAGGAATAATATGTCCAGGACAAATTACCAATCCCAATTGAAGAAAGAAAAGATTTGTCATTGTGCCACCAATTGTTTTTTAATATACAGGACAGCAAAAACCGAAATATTTTTAAACGCTTCATAACTTAATATTAACCATATACCATGTTAATAAAATTACCTATTTGCCTGCGACAGTTGTAACTGCCGAGTGATATGGATGTGTTGCCTTGGTGACTCAAATACCATAGCTGGTGGTGTTGCCAGGGCAATGTGATTTTCCAAAATTGTGAATAATTCTTGGCACAATTCTAAACCAAGTCAAGTAGAATCTTCCCTCGATTTACATGATAATGGCATTACGCAAACATTTGGTATAGATTAAAACACTGCCAAGACTACTCGGTGTTTTGAATTCAGGTTCTATGGATCAGATACTTATAAACTGAATTTTTACTTGTGTGGATTTCTTTTTTTTCTTTCTTTTTTTTAAAATTTATTTGACAGAGAGAGACACAGCGAGAGAGGGAACACAAGCAGGGGGAGTGGGAGAAGGAGAAGCAGGCTTCCCGCAGAGCAGGGAGCCCGATGCGGGGCTCGATCCCAGGACCCCGGGATCATGACCCGAGCCGAAGGCAGACGCTTAACAACTGAGCCACCCAGGCGCCCCACTTGTGTGGATTTCTAAGAGACCCTCAGAGTGACCTAGAACTCAAGGAAATGTTTTGTTATTTGAGACCACACACCATACAACGCCGTTTATGAAGCCACCTTAGCCCCCACTCACTAACTTCGCACTCTGCTCCCTCGTGGTCACTGGGATAACAGTAACAGGCCCCCACAGATATCCCAAATCATCCTGCCCCCACATCTGTAAGCCTCGGAGGTGCTGCTTCCATTCAGGGGTACTGGCTTAGGACTCTTCTGTATCAATCTGCACATCCCATCTAGAGGAATGAGATCATTTTCACTGGTGAAGGTTAGAATCAAATGAGTGTTATAATCATTCTTTTTCATGCAAATAAAACTCAGAGGCACAAAACCCTACTTCCAGTCAATGAGATAAGCCATACATTCAACATAGTTTCTTTTTCGAACTTACGGCTTATTGTCCGAAGGATAAAAAACACAACTGATAGCAAAAGCTGTCTTCTTGCCCGTTTCCTGCCCAACGTTTAGACGCACTGACATGATGAGGATGATTTACGTGACAATAGCTAACTTCTATTTACTTGAACACTTATTTTGTGCCACAACTAAACTAAGGGCTTTAAAATGCACATAAGCTACACAACAGCCACCTGAGCTTGTTGGCGAGGTCTCTGTGAAGACTCAAAATGATCCACGAGAAATAACCTGACATACCATCTCACGTGTGGTAAAGGGTTAAAAACCCAAAGCTATTATCATTAAATCCCAAAGTACCCTGAAGCAATAACTCAAAAGAAAGCATGGCTTACCGTCAGTTGTTCAGTAATTATTTATTTATACCATGAACAATACATTTCTTAAAATATGCATGGAAACAAGCCCATCAGAACCCGAGACTTCCTTTAGATTTGCACCGCTCTGGCAGGCAATAATCCACCGGCATGGCTTAGGTTATGTATAACTGGTTGTCGTTTGGACTCTGCCTAATGCAGCGAATGGTAGCTTTGTGTTTGGGCCCTGAGTTGTAACATTCGTTTCTTTATGGTTGATTGATTCTGGACATTCACATTATTTGCCTGTTCAGTAGGGCAAGAAATTTTCCAAGGGAGATTTTTTGGGGGTAGCGTTTACCTGTGTGCCTGTGAGTCTGTGGAGAAAAAAATTTGTGAGCACAATGTAAGTTGTTTTGAAAATGACTAATTAGAAATATCCTGGATTTTTTTTTCACCTTGTTACCTCTGCACCCACAGCACTAAAGTTTTTATAACAGCAGCTTTTATTTCTCTCTATATAAGATAGTATAAAAGTATAACTGCTTGATAATAGTTGGCTCGTATAATTGCATACCGTTCAGATTTTTAAAAAAGAAATAACAGTTGATAAAAGCAATTAAAACATATCAGTTGATATGATTTTTCTCAGTGATCAATAAATGAATTAAATGATGGAAACATAAAGAAACAAAATAATTTAGAAGAAAATAGTTCTAAAACCATGAGGTCTTAACTTTATCAAATTTCAAACTCATTGAAATCATCTAATTACTAAGAGCCGTGGGGTTTTTTTAGGGTAATAGGCTTTACTGATTCATTTACACTATGAATAAAATAAGCTAGAGGGTATGGTAAGTAGAACTAAAAAAATTAGAGCCTTTCCATCTAAAAAGTTCACAATCTAATACAATTGAGTAACTTTTTTTTGTCCCTTCTCTAAACAATTACTTTGTTCCATTCACATGTATGTCCACCAAATATTTTCAATATATTTTTCCATCCTCTGGTACTTAGATTACCTTTGTTTGGGAGAGGACAAAGGTACTCGCTGCTCTTACTAATAAACGACCCCCCCATTCATTTACAAATACACAAGGGGGAATTTTTTTTTTTTTAAATCCATCCCCAGCTTCCTCTCCTCTGTCTGTTAAAGAAGACACTGCCCTCCATGAAGATCCCCACTTGCCAGCCTGTTTCTTGGGTTATTTTTATGCGGAAAACTAGGAGGAAAGAATAAGGAGGTAAGAAAGAGGAAAGGCAACGGACACAATTTTTTATTCCTTTTAACTGTTTTTATTCAGAGAAGAAAGGGAGCAGCTTGAGGGTTTGTGCAGATAACAGAAGGGAGAAGAAAAGGGGATTTTAAGTTTATGGCTAGAGCACATGTCTCTTTATTTTTTTTTTTTTTTTTTTTTTTTTTTTTTTTTTTTTTTTTTTTTTTTAAAGATTTATTTATTTGTTTGAGAGAGCGAGAATGAGAGAGAATACATGAGAGGGGGGAGGGTCAGAGGGAGAAGCAGGCTCCTCACTGAGCAGGGAGCCCGATGCGGGACTCGATCCTGGGACTCCAGGATCATGACCTGAGCCGAAGGCAGTTGCTTAACCAACTGAGCCACCCAGGCGCCCAGCACATGTCTCTTTAATCAAGAAATCAAGTAAGGGACTTGAATTATTTTATGCTATTATTATATTGCATGGCATGTATTCTTTCAAGCCTGCCACCACTCTGGGACTGGTCCACACTGGCCATGTTCTCAATGAGTTATTTATGGTACTTTACCATTTTTAGACTGAAAACCATAGGGTCAGCTGGGAAAGAATTACACTCATATTTTACATATGACTGGACCAAAAAGATGAAAATAGGACAAGACCTTCTTTCTAGCACCTGAGTTGGTGGTCCTTCTATCAGCTATATATTGATACATCATATTTTGATACTTAGCTTAATGTGGATTTGCCTCAGAGATATGTCATTATAAATTCAAACATCTAAATAACCTGCAGAAAATAAAATCAGTGACTTCTGTGTTTACAATTATCCAAATCTTTGGCATTCACACACAACAGAGAAATGATTAACTGCCCATTTCACTTTTCACCTAGATATACTGGCCAAATAGTATTTTTCTACTCTTGGACTTAATCACACCATTTAAGAATTCCTACGTAGGGAGGCTCTGAGTCCCCCCTTTGGAAGATCTCTTCAGGAATTGTCCTTCTTATGCAGATGACATAGGTCGGGTTTCCTGTTTAGCTAACAACCTGACCATACCTACATTTACACCCACAAATATGTCATTCATTTGCATTGTACTTGAGGGTGTAAGAAATGCTTTACTATACCTTTAAAAAATAGATTTTAAAGCCAGAGAACCCAGTCTTCATTCTTCCCCAGCACACTATAAGCTCCCTAAAAACAGGTAATGGATATACCTCCTTTATCTCTATAATCCCTGTTTGTGAAATGAGGATAGTAAGAGTACCTGCCTCCATGAGGGCACTACTGAATGTGCTAATACACGTATGTTCTGAGAGCAACTTATAGTAAGCACTCCATAAATGTTAGCTTTTAGTTTTATTAATATTACATTTGCCAATGTTTCTTAAATAGTTCTAGCACACAGTAGTCACAAAAGAAATTTCTGGGGCGCACATTTTATGAGTCCCAGTTTTGCCAACATGTGATCTGTGGGAGAATTATTTCATCAGGAAAATAAGAATGTAACACCAACAATAATGAAAACTGCTTCACAGGGCTATTCTGAAGATCAAATGGAATAATATCTGTCAGGAATGCTTTATAAATTATGAAATGTGAAATAAATGTTAATTATCATGTTTATACTCCATTTTCATCCTCACAAATACACTGTTCTGCAGATGTGATTATCTCCATTTTATAGATGAGGCAACAGGCTTAAAGAGGATTATGTAACTGCTCAAGGTCATTTAGATGCTTGGAGGACTACTCAGACCAAAAATAGGTCTTTTTTTTTTTTGTACCTCCAGCTCCAGGATCCTTTTCACTACTTCTTAACTGCTTCATACAAAGCTATGATCTCTCCATAGCATTATTTCTATGCTTGTGTTTTTTTTTTATATAAATGGCATTTGATAATGTTGATAAAAATATAGCTTATATTTTAGGGATATTCTGTCATCATCAAGGAATAAAAAAAAGTGTGTGGCAGCAATCCAATGACAGTAATTAACAAGTTTAATCAATCTAAAGTGCTCTTAAAAGGGCTTCATCTATCAGTTTTAGATTACAAATATTAAAACTGAACATCTTAAAATTTCACCTGACTTTAACCTTTGGCGTCTGATGTTTAAAGGTTTGAAGGCAGGGTTGTCAAGAAAGAGAGATGAATTGCTCCGCTTCTGGGTGATTTCAAAGGGATTTTTCACGAAAGCAAACTGGTAGAGTTTAAGGCCGGTCCCCTTAGAGAGCCCTGGCCCCTGACAGTGTACTTGTCCCCAAAGACAAGTTTCCACGTGGCAAAAGCTCACACCAACTCTTGCTTCATCAAGTAGATAGGACCACGTAGGATCTGTAGTCCTAGTTCTCTCACTCGTGCTGGACTCTGAGCTGCGACTTCTGGTCTCCTTGTTCCTCCTCCTTGTCTCTGCTTCCATCCAGTTCCTGCACATCAAATGTCGAGTCTCTAGTTCAGAATCTGCTTCAGCCTCTGTCTTCCAGCCAACTCGGAATTTCCTGACATTGACCCCAGCTCACCTTCTCCACCACCACACTGTGACTTCTAACATCCAACTCTGACCTATTCTTTGCCCTCTGCGTTCATGGTGCCTACGTGTCCCCTTTGCCCTTACTGATTTCCCACCAAGTTGTGGCTTCTTGACATAAAAGTCCAGCCCCGTTTCTATCCCTGCTCTGTTGATTTCTGATAAAGGCCGGGAAATTGCTTCTTCCAACAGAAACACAATTTACTAAACTACAGCAGGTCTTTTCTTTACCCTGTTGAATACCAATCACCCACTCTCCAGTGAGACAAATGTGCATGTATTATCAGCTTGTACCACTCTGCTGTAATTGGTAAACCATCCATCGGGATGACATCTAGACTGTCAGTGACATCTGAACACGCAGGTCCACAATGGAATTGTATACGGGAGCTGTGGTCTACCCGGTACAAAGGGTAGGTAGGGAGACAATGACATCTAAGGGTTCTGGATACATTGCTTCTGTTAAAATGCCATCTAGGGTTACACTAGTTTTGTTCACGGACACTTTATCCCATTGACGCACATGAAGCTTGAAGGCAACAAAACCCTCCATATCTTGTTCAGAGGAATTGGTGCCCAAGGGTCTCCCACATCCTTACTATTCACTTGCCGTTTTGTTAAAGTCAAAATTCAGTTCTTTATGTGTATCCCACATTCTTTCTATAATCTATTTAATATTAATTAAATATTAATTATTAGAATATTAGTAATATAATCTAAGTAATATTAATTTAATCATTAACATAATCCTCATTCTTTTAATATAATCTAGCTATTATTAATATTCTGACTTTGAAGTTTATTGGGAAGAAGTAGGATTTGTTAATTCCGAGATAATTCCCTTCTCTTTCATGAAAATTGAGGAACACTTTCTATTATTACTTGTTTTTGCCCCTCATGTTGTCATCATCCAAGATGAGTTGTGTCCTCCATGTCTGCAAACCTCCTTGATGCTCAGGGATGTAACTATACGACAGCCATTAGCTGAGGACATACAGCATTAAGCTGGGAACAGAAACATCAGCACATAATCTCTTAATTGTTAATGTGCACAGGCTTGAACAGCTCCACTCTAAGAAAAACTGGATAGTGTTAGCAATGCTAATTTTAGGAGTTTGTCTTATTTTTCAGCCATCATTTGTCCTGGGATGTTTCACTGTACTCCGGCTAAATCTCGGTTGTCTTAAGTCATGCTTAGTGGGTCATGGACTAGCCAGCCCCAAGACCCCTGTCCTTCTATCTGTGGCTGTTAGCCATTTCAGTATGCGCTAGTACCAATAATACAGAGTACGCAGGCAACAATTCTGGCAAATCCACTTCGATTCTCTTTAGCCGCTGTTACATACGTCTTTCCGGTTAAATTGTTGAGCCATTGGCTGGAGCCAATTTGGGGAATCAGCTATAAGTTAAGCCTGGCAGCCAATTTTGAGAGATGAGCATCATGAGAAGGAATGGCGCTTACTGCTGCTGGGGTAGAACAGAAATGAGGCAAAACACTGGTCTGAAGCATTGAAAAAATAATTCAAAATTTCCCCTTTGGTTTGATATCTTTGTGATATTTCTTTAAGGGTAAAGATGTATGAAATAAAGATCACGAAGCTGTAAAGTTGAGATAATCATAAAACCTGCTGTGATGCTGTTAGTCTTAGAAAACATGGCATGGACCAATACGGCATTGAAATAGCTGCACATCTGTAATTTCTGGATATAAATTCTCGGCAACAGATTCAACAGAGATATGGCGCATCTTAAAATTAAGGAAAAGGATCTCTTTTCTCTGTGTTTGTCACTGAGTCACTGTATGGGCCAGAGTGATAACCCTTTCAGAACTTCCGCTAGAACCCTACCATATGTTAGTGAGTTCTTAGGGCTCAGGCATTTTTCTAAAAGGTAAAGAGAGGACAGGACACCAGATCCCTCGGAAATCAATTTACATTTCCAACCTTCCCTGTGGTGTATACTGCCCCCCCAACTTCCTGTATCAAAAAAACCCTCTCAAATGCCTTCTTGTCTCATTTCCCCTTCATTTCACCTCAAACTTGTGTGTTGGCCTCACTGGTTTAGTGTTTTTTGTTGTTGTTATTGTTGTTTTTTAATTTTTTATTGGTATGTTAATCACCATACATTACATCATTAGTTTTTGATGTAGTGTTCCAAGATTCATTGTTTGTGTATAACACCCAGTGCTCCACGCAGAACATGCCCTCTTTAATACCGATCACCAGGCTAACCCATCCTCCCACCCCTGTCCCCTCTAGAACCCTCAGTTTGTTTTTCAGGGTCCATCGTCTCTCATGGTTTGTCTCCCCCTCCGATTTCCCCCCCTTCATTCTTCCCCTCCTGCTACCTTCTTCTTCTTCTTTTTTTTTTTCTTAACATATATTGCATTATTTGTTTCAGAGGTACAGATCTGTGATTCAACAGTCTTGCACAATTCACAGCACTCACCGTAGCACATACCCTCCCCAGTGTCTATCACCCAGCCACCCCATGGTCTAGTGTTTTTAAAGCAACTTTGCTTTATCCTGTGTAATTAACAGCCTATCCTATTCTTGAGTCTAACACAATCTCCTGGTGGAAATTTTATTTCTTAGGTATCTTATTCTTATTAGACTGACTTGAGCTTCTCTTTTTTTAATTTATTTTTATTTTTTAAAAGATTTTATTTATTTAATTTGACAGAGAGAGAGAGAGCACGTGTGCACAAGCAGGGGGGAGGGGCAGAGGGAGAGGGAAAAGCAGACTCCCTGCTGAGCAAGGAGCCTGACGCAGGACTCGATCCCAGGACACCTGAGCCGAAGGCAGACGCTTAACTGACAGCCACCCAGGCATCCCATGACTTGAGCTTCTTGTTAAAAAAGTGTGTTTATCTCTAATAATGAATTACAAAATAAGTTAAATCTACAAAGTACACTAAGATAATAAACGTATTACAGCGAGAACAAAGAGAGCCTCTATTGTACTCTTGGGTCAGTATCTCAAGAAATTAATACCAGCTCTAGTGTTTTACAATTTACCAAGCACTTTCACATCTGCACTTGGATTTAATGATGATGACCATAGTATTAACAGTGTGTTTAATACCACATTATTCTTATCATCTCCATTTTACAAATAAAAAAAACAGAAAGTCAGAGAAGTTAAGTAACTTGGGATACTGGGGAATTGAACCCCAAAGCTCATGATTCTAAATCCAGTGCATTTTTGGTTTTTGACCCAGCTCAGTAGTTAGCTATCTGAAAGCACACCACCTCCACAGCTATAAGGACTACCTGAATTTCTGGTCTTAGGAGGCTTAAGACTCTCAGCCCCCTCCAAGTTTCAGAAAGGTTTGTTTTAAGGGGGCAATAACAGAGGGGTCTCTTTTGGCAAAATTGTGTCACAAAATTGTGTCACAAAATTGTGTCTCTTTTGGCAAAATCGCATTGTTTAAGGATTTCTAAGTATGATACTAGTAGTCCTAAACCCACCCCTGGAATGATTCTAGTTTACCTCATTTCAGGGTCTTTACACAAGAACCTGAATTTCAAGTGTAGGGCTCAGCTTTGAAGAAAATTTCGCAGATTAAATTTCTACATTGTTGTGGGGGCACCTGGTTGGCTCAGTCGGTAGAGCACGCGACGCTCAATCTCTGGGTTGTGAGTTCAAGGCCCATGCTGGGCATAGAACTTACTTAAAAATAAATAAATAAATACAATTTAAAAAAGTTTCTACACTTTTGTCTTTCACCTAAACATCACAACCTTAGAAATCAGGAAGCTGGGCGCCTGGGTGGCTCAGTTGTTTAAGCGACTGCCTTCGGCTCAGGTCATGATCCTGGAGTCCCTGGATCGAGTCCCGCATCGGGCTCCCTGCTCGGCAGGGAGTCTGCTTCTCCCTCTGACCCTCCTCCCTCTCATGCTCTCTGTCTCTCATTCTCCCTCTCTCAAATAAATAAATAAAATCTTAAAAAAAAAAAAAAAAGAAATCAGGAAGCTTGGGGGGTGGGGAACAAGGGAAAAAGGACCAGGGGTCCAGGGCAGCCCTGTCAACTATCATGGATCTGACTGGGAAAGTTAAGTATAGTTTCTGGTGTTTCCCAACATAGGCTTTTGTGTCTGGCAAAGCTTGAGTCCCAGTTTTCTCCAGCCTCACTTTCCCGATTCATAAAGGGAACAGAAGAAAAGTAGTATCTTCTACCTCAGGGTTTTTGTGAGAACTGAAGGAGCTACTGAGAGTCGAGCACAACGCATACTAACTTGTACAGAGTAAATGCTCAATCAACCCTAGCTCTTTTTATTATGATGAGATGTTATCTGATTCTGGAGCTAGAACAGAGACAAATATATTTAAAGAGAGCATGTGGAAAAATGAAAGGTTAAGCTATAATTCTTTGGAATGGGGGATGCCAAATTGTCTCTGGGTAGGGTTGACCCTGTTCTGTGGAAAGGCTGCCTCTGGCAGGCAGATTCTGAGCATGTGACATCAGTGGCTCAGTCCTCTGTTGCCCTAGCAGCAGCCCAGCGGCCAGACAACACAGTTTTGCAACAGAACAAGGCTCGGAGTCGGTCTTGGGGGGCAGGCACAGAGAACCAAAAGCAGGGCTATATTCGTCCATGAAATCGGGATGCAGTGTCCTACCCATTTCTTAATTTCTAAGCATTGTGTATTCCCTTCAGAGCAAATTCAATGCTTTTCCAGGGCATGGTTGCAAACGCCAAGTAATTTAAAAAGAAGAAAATGACGATAAGCCCCTCGTAACGCAGGAAGGATTAGACCGCTTGCTACCGGAAATCGAGAAATATTTACAATAATCACATTCAGCTCCAGACTTTCATCTATGAATCTAAACAGAAAACTTTAATCCTACAGACTGTAAACTGAAGCCATGGCTATATATGGTCACAGAACTCCTAAGGGGAAGAAAAAGGAAAAGAAGGAGGAAAAAAACCTCAGATGCCATGTCTCATAATTTGTGTTTATGCCCCACCATGGGGACCTGTTAACTGGAGCAAAATTTACAAGAGGTTCATTAATCAGCTTTACTCAAGCACACGTAGTGCTCTCCATTTTAAGAAGCCACAAGCTCCCCTCCCTTTGGGAAATCTCCCTGTTTGTCATGCTTAAGTATTTTCTTCACAGATAAAACTGCTACAACAAACATCAAAGTCAGCTGGATTACATATTCTATGGGCTGAAGAGCCCCAAAGAGGGCCAAAGAAATTAATTTTTCTTGTGGCCAACTTTATGAATACTCTCTCTACTCTTCCCCCACCCCCCTCCTTTCTCTCTACATTTTCTGGCCTTTAGGTTCAAAAGAACGTATCTTGAAAGTGTTCAAATATTCTTGGAAATGGCCACATTTTCCTGTATTCTTTCGAGGTTGAAGACATTTCCAGGATCAATTTGGGTTCTAAGGAATCTTGCTGGAGACACTTCCTCCCCTGCTGTTAACAACCCATTGTTTATAGGATGATAGTTTGTTGTTTCATTTCCCCAGTGTAACAATGGAAAGTCATTATCCCTGGCTTTGATCTTAACATAGGAAGGGATGGCAAACTGCTTCACCTACTAGTAAATGGAAGGGAATCCCAGGTGGTTTATGGGGAGTGGTGTTGAGGGAATGCAAAGGAGGAAGAATGCTAAAGGGAAAAAAAATGAATTCTTACAGAATATCCCTATCAGCTTTAGAGACTGAAACTTACCCAACCAACTTAGAAAAAAAAAAATTAAACTATGTCATCACCTGTAAACTGAAGAACAGAGTCCAGAAATGTCAAAATGCTTATAGCATCAACATTTTTTATTCCTTTTTTGCTCTGAAGAATGTCCTTTTAAAAAGCTATTCTTAGTAGATTTTGTGTTGTCACAACATTAAGAGTGAGTTTACAAAGCTGCAAAGGTCATGTTTCCTGATTTCAAACTATACTACAAAGCTATAGTAATCAAAACAGTATGGTACTGGCACAAAACCAGACACATAGATAAATAGAGTAAAATGGAGAGCTCAGAAAAACAAGCAAACAAACAAAGCAACAAACCCACGCATCAGTGGTCAATAAATCTATGACAAAGGAGGCGAGAATACACAATGGAGAAAAATCTCTTCAATAAATGGTGATGGAAAAATGGGACAGCTACATGCAAAAGATGAAACTGGATCACTGCCTTACACCATGCACCAAAATAAATTCCAAATGTATTAAAGAGTTGAATTGAAGACCTGAAACCATAAAACTCCCAGAAGAAAACATAGGCAGTGAAGTCCTCGACATTGGTCTTAGCAATATTTTTTCCTGGACCAGTCTCCCCAGGCAAGGGCAACAAAAGCTAAGATAAACAAATGGGATTACATCAAACTGAGGCGCTTCTGCACAGTGAAGGAAACCATCAACAAAACAAAAAGGCAACCTACTGAATGGGAGAAGGTATTTGAAAATCATACATCGATAAGGGGTTAATATCCAAAATATATAGAGAACTTACACAACTTAATATCAAAAAACAAACAACCCAATTAAAAAATGGGCAGAGGGCATGAATGGACATTTTTCCAAAGAAGACATAGAGACGGCCAACAGACATATGAAAAGGTGCTCAACATCATTCATCAACAGGGAAATGCAAATCAAAGCCACAATGAGATATCACCTCACACCTGTCAGATTGGCTAGTATCAAAAAGACAAAAAATAACAAGCGTTGGTGAGGATGTAGAGAAAAGTGAACCGTCACGCACTACTGATGGGAGTGCACATTATTGCAGCCACTATGAAAAAAGGTATGAAGATTCCTCAAAAAATTAGCAATAGAACTATCATACCATCCAGCAATTCTACCACTGAATATTTACCCAGAGAAAATGAAAACACCAATCCGAAGAGGTATGTGCTCCCCTATGTCTACTGCAGCATTATTTACAATAGCTAAGTTATGCAAGCAACCTAAGTGTTCATCGGTAGATGAATAAACAATTGAGTATCTGGTGGTACAATGAAATATTACTCAGCCATAAAAAAAAGAATGAAATCTTGCCATTTGCAATATAGATGGACCTAGAGGGTATTATGCAAAGTGAAGTGAGTTAGAGACACAGAAAGACAAGTTCCATATGATTTTGCTTATATGTGGAGTCTAAGAAACGAAACAAACAAAACAGAAGCAGAAACAGACTTGTAGATACAGAGAACAAACTGGTGGTTACCAGAGTGGGGGTGGGGGGGGGGAGTGAAATAGGTGAAAAAAACAGAGTGAATTTATGAAAGGGTGAATGTCACTTGCAAGTACGGCTGTCCTTTTGCTAATATACAAAACTGCCTTACGCCTATAGTTTTCCACCCACAGGTCCTCTGCTTGGGTCAATCGCAGCAAAAGCAGGTACCTTCAAAAATAGATAATCACGGTTTTCATTAAATCTCCCACGCTCAAAATTTACAGCCTGTAATTCAGTGTCAATATGAACAATATCCTAAGTCACCAATAATAAAGTTATAGTCATTCTCCTTCCTTCCTGCTAAAACGAGTCCAAGACTAATGTAGAGTTTTTTGTTTTACACACGCGACGATATTTACCTGGAATAGGTATTAATATATCTAATTTACAGATAAGGAAGCGAACGCTCAGAGAACCTGAATAACAAACAAAATTGCACAGTAAGATCTGGAGCCCAGAATTCTCATTTCTCCTGCCAGCAAACAAACAAACAAACCAGTAGATAAACAAAACAAGGTAAGGATCAACGGCAAGTGGTGTAGAGATACTGGATTCCATCATATATATATCCCTAGCCCTCCTTTCTCCCTCTCTTTCCTCTTTATGCTCTACATCTCCTGCCCTCCTTTCTCCCTCTCTTTCCTCTTTATGCTCTACATCTCCTAACACTGCCCCAAAAGCAGTAGGTTTAGGGATTCTTCATAAATCTTCAAAGGAGTATGGATCAGATGGGATAGGAGGCAACTTGAGGGAAAAATAAGTTCACGTCAGCTTCCCAAGGAATCTCAGAGATACTGGTCTATTTACAGATATACTCCTTGCCTGACCCAGTATGAAAAAATGAAGTAAAAATCTGGGCTTTTTTTTTATGCTGAGGGCACCCCCAAGTTCACTCAGGATTCACAACAAACATCCAGAAATAATGTTAAGGTACAGAAAGAACTCTTTAAATGCCAAAAATCATACAGACAATAAAAGGGAAGTCACTTTGGGTTCAGGTGATTAGGAAAACTTTAAAGAAAGAACAGGATGAATGAATAGAATTTAAAAGAATTTCGATACAGAAAAGGCATAGGCTATTCTGGGTGTGTGTGTGTGTGTGTGTGTGTGTGTGTGTGTGAATAATTTTGCACAAGGGAGACTAGATCATAGCAAGGGAGATATGAATTCAGCTATGAATTAGGCTTATAGAGGGGGAGAACTGGCAAAGAAACCATTTAGAAGCTATTATCCAAATCCAGCCTTGCTGAGGATGAGGTGTACCAAGGGGGCAGCAGGAAGAGAAGGAACCATCAGCTTCCCAGCCTGACTCACACACAGGATCTACAAGAACCCCATCACTCCACATTGTGATCATAAGGCAGTTCCAACTGCTTTGTGAATAACCAAAGATGACGTATGTTTAAGGAGGTACTTTGTTTTTTGGAGTTGAGCCACTGAAACATAGACATGGGTTCTTTAAAAAAGAACCATCCTTATCTTTTAAAAAGAAGCCCCTTGCATTGTCATCTTTTTTATTTACCAGATCTAGCTTCATCAGGATGAGGGAGAAAGGTAATTCCAGAGGAATAAATCTTCCACGGAAAGCGCTCTACCTCTGGCTGCTTGATAATGAATTTAATCAGTCGGGAGAACGGCCCTGTCATTATGGATTAATCACCAAAGACTCTGTTTTGGTAAGTTAATTGATGCTGTGTTTGCAGCTGATGGTGGTCATAAGACACACTTGATATTTTAAAGAAATTCAGAAATTGAAGGAGTGCTCAATCAGTTCATTAGCAACCACAAAACACAGCAAATAGACAAAAAAATGGAGTTGTAGAACAGCAAATATTCAGATATCTATGCCTTTGGCTTTGATGAATGCAAGATATTGGTAATATTTCTCTTCCTGTTGGTTTGTTTTGTTTCTTTTTCAACCCAAGTAGGCAATTATAAAACAATGGAGTCTGGAGCAGGGGTTTTTCTAACTAACAAATTTACAATAAATCCATTTTGTAAAGTACTGCTCATTTTTAAAAGATATATTGTAACTGGACAGTTTTAGAAGATTTTTTATATATTCTATTTTCAACATGATGTCAAATACTGTTAATCCTCATTAAACTTCCGTGTCTAACATATGACTCTGGATCATTACCACAGAATTAAATGAAATTGATTTAGAGTTTTCTAGCCAATTATTCTCTTAAAAGGTTTAAATAGGGTGAGAGCTATCCCTCAAGAAACTAAAGCAACTGAAAAATTCAGCAACTGTATGGACCCAGATGTTTAGGTTTATAGGTTGACTTCTTCAGCAAGGTATTTAGAACTCTGAATAAAAGAGGCAGACTTTCCAACTTAAAAGTTTCCCCAGAGTCCATTTTTCTAACATCATTATCATGCTATTTTTAAGTTTCACTAATTGCTACACAAATTTGTGACTTAACCATTAACCTAGCCTTCTAGTATTTCTTGGCAACCTCAAGTGTGTGACAATGAACAATGTTAAGCACCCTAATGAATTCTTTCTTATATAAACTGACCTAAACCAATTTGCTCCTTAATATTTTGGGAAAGATTCATGGTCACCTGAAATTAGAGGTAGATGGTAGCTATGGTCTCTTCTACAATTTCACTATCAAGTGGGCTTTTCCCTGAAAGTGCATCTTAAACTAAATTCTGCTAAACTTTAAATTCTTAGTCATAGGGATGCCTGGGTGGCTCAGTCAGTTAAGTGTCTGCCTTCGGCTCAGGTCAAGGTCCCAGGGTCCTGGGATCGAGTCCCTCATCGGGCTCCCTGCTCAGGGAGGAGCCTGCTTCTCCCTCTGTCTGCTTGTGCTCTCTCTCTCTCTCTGACAAGTAAATAAAATCTTTTTAAAAAAAGTTTTTAAAAATAAATAAATAAATAAATTCTTAGTCATAAGCAGGCACAAAAATGGACATTGTAAACCCAGGGGAGGCCCATTCTGTTGACACTCTGTCACGTGCCTCATAAGAAATGCTCAGGCTGAGGCCAATGTAACCATCTTGTACGGCAAAACCAGGCAATCATATAGGCAAGTTGAGCAGCAGATCCCCCATGAAATGGGAGATAATGGGACCATTGATACTCTCTTTTTTTTTTTTTTTTTTTTTTTTTTATTAGCGAGAGAGGCAGAGGGAGAGGGAGAGATGCAGAGCTCAATCTCACAACCTGAGATCATGATCTGAAGCGAAATCAAGAGTTGGATGCTCAACTGACTGAGCCAACCAGGCGCCCCGGGACCAATGATACTCTTACCAAGAGAACTATTTCAAAGATGTTGGGCAGCTGGGCTAGCTGCTTCTATACATGCTTAATATAGGCACAGTGGGCCCATAATATCTCTCTGGTCCACCATATTCTGAACAATTCTTATTTTCAAAATGGAAAGGTATTTCTTCTATCTCATGATAATCACCAAACTCTCTATTATGGTAGGATAGGCAAAATTCTAAGATGACCTCCAATGGCTTATTCCCCTTCTCTCCAGCATGATAATTACTTGCTTCTAACCAAGAGAAGATGGCAAAGGTGATGGGATGCCACTCTTAAAACTACGTTATATAATATGGCAAAGATGAAGGGAGTAATGCAGATGTATTAGGTCCCTAATAATTTGACTTAGACTTAATCAAAGAGAGGTTTTCCTGGGTGGATCTGATCTAATCAGGTAAATTTTTTAAAGGCAGGGTCCAGGCCTTCACTGAAAAAAGATACGCCGTGAAACTCTCCTCCTGGCCTTGAATAAGTGAGCCACCATGAAGTCTATGGATGCAAGGAAAAGAATTCTGCCAACAACAGCATGAGCTTTGAAGAACACCCCAAGCATCAGAAAGACCCCAGTCTTGGCCAACACCTTGACTGCAGGCTTGCGAGACCCTGAACAGAGGGCCCAGTTAAACTCTGCAAGGCCTTCTAACCCATGGAAACTGTGAGGTAATGAACGCATGTTGTTATAAGCCTCTATGTTGCTGGCAATATGTTATGTGCCAAAAGGAAACAGATACATATGGATTATGAGAAAGAGATGTGAAGTGCTTTCCTTAAGCACAGCTGCTGGGATGGGTGCTTCAGATGCTAAGTAAGAGCCTGGAGCAGAGCTCAAAAGGAATCAACCCACATGCGCCACACTGTTTATTCTTGGGTGCGTTTCACTCAATGTCCACATAGACACTAAAATATTCGGTTCCACATATTTGGTCTTTGGGCTTTAGGTGTTACATTACAGAGTGAGAGCTGGAAGCATCCACAAACAGTGTTTAGTCCCCTCCCTGCCTCTCCATTTCTACCACCCTTTCCCTATTATAGACAACATAGAGTCCTGGAAAGTTGCAGTGACTCAAGGTCATGCAGCTGAAGACTAAGACCAAAGCCTCACCTCTTGAAAGTCTCAGGGCCATCTGAAACATTTCTTACTCCACCCAGCTGTAACCCTTCTCACTGCCTTATAAATCCCACCCTAAACTCACCTTCAACTCATAGGCTTTGTAGAAAATAAGCCTGTATGCCTTGGCATCCATTCGTTTACTCATTGAATATTTATTAAGTACCTACTATGTTCCAGGCATTGTTCTAGGAGCTGCTGTTAAATAATGAAGTTCTCAGGTTAAATTTAATGTAAAACACATACCTACCGAAAAGGCTTAACAGCTCCCTCAACTATTTTGCCCATGTGGAACTATTAAGAAAGAGCTCTGGTAGATCTAATACTGGTTCAGGTGTGAACATTACTAAAGCATTTCACATCTGGTTTATGGAACTCGATACCACACACCAGCACTGTGTGGCACTATAATTGTGTCATAATGTCCACAGTAAGGGTTATGCAAAATTGCAAATTAATACTTTTAACTTGCTTAGCGCTTTGCAATTTGCAAAGCACTCTTTGTTGCTTCATCTTAATAGCAGTATTAAGAGGTCAGCCAGACAATTATTCTTGTACTTATTTTCCTTATAACAAAACAAGGGTCAAGCCCCCCACCCCCAGCCAAGCTGATAGGCAGTAGGAGTTAAACTCAATTACATGTCAAGGGTTCCAGGTCCTTGCTTCCAAAGAGTGTCACAAAACACCCTAGAAAAAGGATAAATCAATCATAAGAATTGCTATGAAAGGCCACAAATGCAGGCATTAATGGGTGACGGATGTGTGACTTGATGTTTTCATGAGACTCTCTAGTCTCCACAAAAAAGTTTCCCAAGGAAAAAAAAAAAACTTATCTGTGTCATCCTACTTTTTTTTTTTTAAACCAAGGGCTCTAAGACAGATGTTCAGATAATTCTTTGATTTGTTGGTCAAAGTTTGACTGAAATCATCACTAATTATTCCACACAAGTGGGTTCCGCCAGCCATACTTGAAGCATGCTTCATCGTCCTAATAAAGCAAAATAAAGTAACTTGGCAAGTGATGAACGCCTCAATTATTTTATTGCTACACTTATTAGGATTTCAATGATTATACTTAATAGAATTTCCTGAGTAATGAGGGTCCACATGGATCTAAGTGGGCTTTTCACAACTTCAGGAAAGCAGAAATCACTTACTTATCGGGCTAGAGCCAAATTTGGCCTTTCTACTAAAATAAGGGTTACCAGGTGTCCTACTTCTTTAGGGAATGTGCTATTTTTCAACAAATCACCCTGCATATCTGACCCAAAGTAGGGCAGTAAAAATGTCTCTTTTTCTGTGACATGCCAGATTCTTTCCCTCCCTCAGCTTTGACTCACTGAGTTTCCACACCTCTCAGTGTCTGAGTTTGAAGCTTTCCCCAGGATGAAACTACCAGAATCCACGGGCCCCATGAACCTCTTTATTTCCTATAAGAGAATGTGACTACAGAGAGAAAATTTTCCAAGCGGGCTAGCCAAGCTCGTCAGTTTGTATATCCACGTCAACAACCTCTATGGTTGCTCCAGACATCAGAATCAGGGGTTGGCTGTCCTCTGCAACACCACTAGCCCTACCCGAGATGGTTTACTGCATGACTGTCACCTCCTCCAGGAAGCCTGCCCAAACATCACATGTTCCACCCCTCGAACCCCCCAACACCACACGCGCAGCTGGAACTAACATTTCCATTCCTTTGTCCTTCCATAAGTTTCCTTTTATACTTCTCTTCAAGTGATTATAATAAGCTGCTTAGAATCATAGAGTTTCCAGTGCGATAAACTTCACGGCTGCTACTTCTTACGTTAACTCCATGAATTTGTAAACCCTCAACCTTTATTTCTAGAACAGACTTCTCCCTCTTTAGTTTGCCACAATTCTATTCATTTTGCAAAATTCAGGTCAAATGTCCTCTCCTGTGCCCCATTCCTCCTGGTGCCATACAACGAGTCTAACCTTACTCCACAATTTCAGACACTTACACATCCCTCTATTAAAGCACTTAATACTATATTGTAATTATTTCTTTTTTTAATTTGAGTATAGTTGACACACTGAATTGTAGTTATTTCTTTACATCTCTATCCTCACTAGATTATGAATTCATCAAGGTAAGCTAAACCCAGTGGCCTTCCACAGAGCCTAGCACATTGTAGGTGCTCAGTAGGACTTGATAGTAGAAGGTCCCCTAGCCAAGCTCTACTTAATGATGAACTGATCATGACCTTGATGATGAGCTTAATGCTCTGCATGGCACATTAAGCACCTGCACCTTGTAGATTATTCTCAGGTATGCCTGAGATGGCAGACCCGTACAGTCACCAAGGGCCCATTTGTTTATTCCCAATATGCTATGCCCCTTCTCTTGTTGTCATCACATAATTTGATCAAATGTTATATGAACTAATGCAAAAGGACTATTTAAAAAGACAGTTAATCCTATGCCAATCAAGTAGCATGCTTTGTAAATACTCAACTAATACTAGTTTTTTAAAAAACAGTCTAATTTTGGGGCACCTGGGTAGCTCAGTGGGTTAAGCATCTGCCTTCGGCTCAGGTCATGATCCCAGGATCCGGGGATCGAGGCCGCGTCAGGCTCCCTGCTCAGTGGAGAGCCTGCTCCTCTCTCTCCCTCTGCCCCTCCCCTCCCGCTTGTACTCTCTCCTGCTCACTCTTGCTCTATATCAAATAAATAAATAAAAATCTTTAAAAATAAATAAATAAAAATCTTTAAAAATAAAAAAGCTTATTTTATGTAAGCAAGACAATTGTAAGAGATTGGGAAAAATATGGATGAACTCTGCCAATAAATTGCCTTGCGACTATCTTTAAAGAAACTGAAACTGAAATCGTACATTATGGGTGTGGTTTAAGCAAATAAGAAAACAGAATTAAAACTGCTGGATCCTTACTTACAGAAAAATTTTAATTATTCTTTTAAAATATTAGAAGGATTCTACTGCAATTATTTTATGTCCATCTTGATTGATTCATTTGACTATCTGATAAATTCTACCTTATGTATTATTGAATGCACAATCTTATGTCCTATGGTTATAAGCATGTTGACATATGAGTATGAGATATAGTGGTTGGCAAATTAGAAGTACTCCATGGTTGAATAATTAATGAATTAATGAACCTGTTGATCCTTACTTTGATTCTATGTTTTTAAATGTGTCCTCTTTTGACACATCCTCTTACTCAAAAAAATGTAGTTGACCTATCACCCAGGGGTAAAGGTGGGAAGAAACAAGTTTTTCATGAACTGGCTGAAGTATTCAAACTTCAAATATGTTTTTCCACATTTTTACAAAGTTAATTGAAACCAGACACATAACTTTGTAGCCAATCTACCTAAGAGGGGTTGATTGTTCCTTTTTGGTTATTTCTGACTTTCACTGCTATATATCTGCATAAAGGGGCACCATAGAATTTATGGTTGTATTTTCATAATACAACTAGCTAAGCTGATTGTGTTGAGTTAGACTGTTGCCAGCAGGATATTAACTTAGAGTTAAGAATTAGTCGAGACTGATGGGCCACTAACTAAGGGAATCCTTCACGCTAATTAATCAATCTGGCCAAACTGATATATAGATGAAATTACCATACAGATAAAAGCACAATCCTGGTAAAGCATCTCAGATTGACCCCTGGCAATTGTGACTGAAAACTATATGATCATTTTTCAAAGACAGTCACTGTGAAAAATGTTTCCTCTTAGGCCAGATAAATAAATGTTTATGTTATTGATGAGTGGAGCCACTTGGAAATCATTGTAACTTGCTTTAGGGATTGCTTTTACAGACAATCATTAGGATACTGCATTTGAGAGTGTAATTAAATGCATGAAAGTGATCAAACCTGAATTGCTACAAAATATAGCAGCCATTTGGAAGTATTTATGGATCATGTTAATGTGTGTGTGTCCCAAGTAAACATAAAATATATATTTGTTTGTTGCAGGATGTGTTTTGCCAGTCTACTTCCTAGAAGATGACATTATCACATTAGTACCGTAACTCTCACTCCACAGTATGCAAAAAAATAGAGAAAATACTGGAAAACATCTCTTTCAATACTGACTTCAAGTTTCTAGACCACAAGAAGGGTCTACTTAAGATTTAAATTTAAGCTCTTTTATTGAGGAGAGTGGGCAACACAAAACCACCCTATACATAAGCAACGCTGTGTAATATTGTGAGTAGTTCATGTCACCTTGGTAATTGCTTTTGTTAAACCCACTGCTCTCTGACCATTTTTGTTAAACGTTTTCCTTTTCTAAATGTCTTGTTTTAGGGGTGCCTGGGTGGCTCAGTCGGTTAAGCATCTGCCTTCGGCTCAGGTCATGATCCCAGGGTCTTGGGATCTAGCTCCGCGTCTGGCTCTCTGCTCAGCAGGGTGTCTGTTTCTCCCTTTGCCTCTGTCTAACCCTCTGCCTACTTGTGCTCTCTCTCTCTCCATCAAATAAATAAATAAATAAATAAATAAATAAATAAATAAATAAAATCTTTAAATATCTTGTTTTGCTCAGAAGTGTGGGCCAAATCAAATGATAACTCAAATGAATTATGTGTATATATATTTAATTACTTGTGTATTTATATTTATTATATATGTATATTTCCTCCCCCCTTACCCTTTAATGTTTTAGCTGCCCAAGAGAGTGATCGGAATCCCTTATCCCCAATCACCTGGTGAATGCCCTGTGCACTAAGAGGGTGATCTGAACACCCAATTCCTAAACCCTTTGGTGGCAATCTTAAACCATGAATTCACAATATTTCCTGTTTATAATCTAACCTAAGCTTCCAGGGTTTTCTCACCCTGATAGATACAACAGGCATTTAAAAATATTTACCATGATGCCTAAGTTTTAGGAAATGAAAGTGTTCTAATATGGATGGGACTCAACGAGGTTACAAAATTCTGTCACTTACCAAAAATCACAAGTCTACCACTTAGATCTTATGTCTCACCTAAAAACACTTACTGTCCCACCCCATCCAACTGTAGGAGCAGCCCCAATTCCTCCAGTGTTACTCTTTTCCTAACCCATGTCAGTCTGTGAGTCTCATAACCAGGTGTAGGGGAGCAAAGAAGAGAGGTTTAAATTATGAGAAATTGTTTTCACATAAATTTTTTTAAAGATTCATTTTATTTATTTGAGAGAGAGAGAGAATGAGCAGGGGAGAGAGAGAAGCAGACTCTCTGCTGAGCAGGAAGCCCGATGTGGAACTTGATCCCAGGACCCTGGGATCATGACCTGAGCTGAAGGCAGACGCTTAACTGAGCCACCCAGGCGCCCCTTCACATAAATTTTTATTATGAAACTTTAAAAACCTGGGAAATATGGAAAAGTATAATGAAGAAAATTATTGTTATTATAATGCAGTCTCCCAAAAATTACCACAACCAATAACCTTTCTTCCAATTTATAGACACACACATACACACACACACACACACATACACATGCACATGCACAATTTGGTATTTTACCAGTTAACAGCCTGTCATGAACATTTTCTCCTCATCATTCAAAATTCCTCAAAATCATGCTTTTCAGTGGCTATATGATATTCCATTATATGGATACAACATAATTTATGGTTGGGCAAGAGTAACGGAAACATTTTTCTGGAGATCTGGGTTACACTACTTTGTCACTGTAGTAAAGTAAGTATTCATAGAAAATTTAATATTTTTGGATGTTGTTTAAGTGACAGATTCAGCTGCCTTTCCCTGCTCTCTTCATTGGTGTTCCTTAAATGGAAGATTGTTTATCTTGCAACTATCTCTTGGCTTAGAATCATATAATTATTCACCACTTTTTTTTCAAAGTTTTCCATTGTGAACAAGGTGTTATCTTAAATGGGGCTGACTCACCTCAGCTACAAAACTTACAGCAATTTCTCACATACTTCCTGCTAATTATTCTAAATAGCTACAGGAGCATAATTATGATCCCAGAGTGGTCCTCCAAATGTAATCTCTGGACCAGAAATATCAGTTACCTGAGAGTTTGCTAGAATGGCAATTCTTGGGCACCATCCAGACCTACTAAATCATAAACTCTGGGGATTAGATTTTGCAATCTGTGTTTTAACAAACCTCCAGGTGTTCTTGATGCTTGCTCAAGCATTATCTTATACATAGACCATGCTGTTGAGTAAGGCATTTTCACACAAGCTTAACCCCACCAAGCCAGCCACCAATTCTTTTAACAGTCTGATGCATAACATTCCTCCCAGCAACATTTTAATATCACTAGTCTGCATTTATCTTAATCTGAATACTTTGGTGTGAGCATTCCAAACAAGCTGCTTAACAAAATGAGAAGTACATTTCTTCAAAGATCTCAAACCAATTTGATAGAGGCTTTATCATATCCTAGCATTTCTACCCCCAGGTAGGAAACTGCCTGAAGGGGCAAATAGTAAATATGGAAGCTACTGAGTGACTCTTGGTGCACGTATCTTGAGGCAGGTGTAGAATGCTGTGGAGCTATATCTAGATAGTTCATTTTACAGAAACTGTCTTTATTTCCTTTTGATTTTTTTCTATCTTGAAAAATGTGGCTCCTAAAGAGTACTGCTCTACTGTTCTGCCAACTGTTCTTTTCTCCTTTAAAATATATGTATATGTATCATAATATATCTTAAAATATATTATATATAAATAACTCCATTTTAGGGGAACGGCTACTTTGAGGAAAAGTAGTTTATTATTCAGAATGAGAAGGTGATGCTGGTATGACCTTAAAGGATTTGTATAAGTAGAAATATGCAACATTTTGAAAAAGCAGAGTACAGAACTAGAAATACTTTCTGGAAACTCTGATCTCCTATTTTAAGAAAATCCAATTGTCCGGGCTAATGGTAAACCAGGAGCTTATGCCTAATTTCTCTCTTCCCACTCAATGTGGGGAAGTCATACAGCCATGAGGAATTTGACACTAACCATAAAAAGCTCCTCCTGTAAATCTCCCAAGATTTATGAGGGCATTATGTCTTTCATGCTCTTTCTTTCCCAGAGTTTTTACTTCAAAGTCTTCTGGGACTAGAAGAGCCATTCAGCAATCATCCCGCTTCCACACTGTAAAACTCTTGAGTCCCAGACTCTAGACTTATCGAACCTTAGAGGAAATTTAGGGGGCACTGGAACCATTTGTCAGCTGATAAAATGAAGTCAGGCGGACAAATAGGTTTACCCGTACCACACAGTGACAAAGAGGCAGGGCTCCCCATGGTCAAGCAGAGCCCTTAGTCTCAAGTCACTATCCTCCATGGCTACCAATATCATCCCAGTGACTAAAGGTCTGTACCCCTAGGATATTTTTACACAGAACTAAACTAAGTTATCCATGACCATGTTCAGCATCATTTTTTCTCATTCAGTCTGCAAGTGGAGACAGCAAAATGCTGGTAAATCCATGAACCTCAAGATCTTTTATAATAACTTATATCATAGAATTTCAGATCAGAAGACATCTCAGGAGGCCATCTTATCTACCCCTTGCACCAAGACATTACTGAACAGAGAACAAAAACAGCTAGAAACCTCTCTGTTACTAAAGATTTCCAGAAAGGAGGAGAAATGCCTTGATAAATTCAGGACATATAAGTGTGTAGGCTAATTTACTGATGAAAGTGAGCAAAATGAACTCACTCTAGGCATCTCAGTAACACCTATGTGGTATCATGTATATCTCGATGTAACAAGCTGGCATCGATTATAGGTAAGTGCTCACTGCTAAAGAGCTACCAAATTTGCTTGGTGCGTCTGTTAAAACATCTTGGAAACTTCCAAGACTTTTCAAGATTTTACCTACTCTGTCTATCCTGTCTACCTTCTTCACATTCACTCTCGTGTGTTGGCAATGACGTGCTGATGATCAAAGTAGTCAAGGAAAAGATAGGAAAAGTGAATAAGAGGACAAGGGAAACATCATGGTTATGATTTACGGAGCAAAGGAGGGCTTCGGGCATTACCATGTACAAATATTGAGGCAGATTATACTATTCATCTCTGGGTTCCCTTATTATTACCCTGCATGAAATTAAATACTCCTTTGTGCCTCGTGAGAACCCTAATTTTAATTCCATTAAAAATGGAAAGAGGTAAAGATTCGGAATATTATCCCTGTGTTCTTTGATTTGTCAAAATTCACCTTGTAACACAATTGAATATCACAGTTGGAAAAAATCAGTCATTTATTTATATAATAGGCTCTGTCATTAGACAAAGAACTAGTGTAATCCAAGTGGGTTAAATCCCTGATAGTCATCATCTGAGTCACCCAATCAACCAGAAAGTTGAAAAGTTCAGCATTCATACCTAGGCATATTGCCTTTGGCATGGCAGTGGGCTCCTGCAGATACTACAAGCCCTGGGAACACAAGTAGGTTACTCTAAACCAGTGGTTCTAAACCAGCGACCATTTGCCCCCTAGCTGATGTGGCAATGTCTAGAGACATTTTTAGTTGTCAAAATTTGGGGGACGCTACTGGCATGTAGGGAACAGGGCCCAGGAATGCTGTGAAACATCTCAAATGCACAAGACAGCCCCCATAACAAAGGATTATCTGGGATCAAATGTCAAGAGTGCTCAGGTTGAGAAATCCTCTCCTAAACACTAAGAAGAACTGGACACCCAATGCCATTGCAACGTGTTGTACAAATCCCTACATTCTGGGGGGGAGGGGGTTGGGCTTGGGGGAAGACAGCTGTTCCTCCCATCGCTCTGATAATAAACAGACATTTGTTCCACTTTGGGACTTCTTACCTCTAAACTAATAAGACGTTCGCTTCTCCAATGTGAATTTATCAGGGCAGTGAAATGTAACTATTGTATTTACAATATGATGTGTGTTCCTTGTGGTTTTTGTATGTGTGTGGTTTTCTGCAATAGAGATCACTGTGACAAAGCAAATGACATTTAATTTTATCATCAAGTTTCCGCTGCACTCTTCAATAAGATCATAGAGAGCATATAGTAGAGATCTAGTAATGTTTATTGATTTGTGGCGGGAAAAAGTTCATAAACTGATGTCTGCTCTCTTCCTTTCTAGAGAACGGTGATTGCATTTTCCCTCTTTTTCCAATATGTCTAGAGTACCTGCTGCCATAGCAACCACTGATCTAGCACAACAACATGTTTTTTCCTCCTTCTTTTAAAAGAGTTAGTTTCCATTCCTGCCAAGAAGGAACATATTAATCTACCCATTATGCTTGCTTAGGGAAGTTGAAGGCCATAGAAGTTGTCACTTACGCAAAAATTCCAAAAGTTAATTGTTAGTATCTTTTGTGCCAAGAACTCTACCCCAGTCCCAGAGAGGAAATGGGACACAGAAATAAAAGACTCTGGAGCTAAGGAGGTGAGATCTCCCTTCTTTCCCACAAAGCTTCCCAGCAGGGTGTGAACCCTAAAACTCCCTGGTACAATATGATGTCTGCCTCCGGGATATAGCTTTAAAAGACCATTGATGTCCAGAAAACAGTGACTAACTACATAATACTTTGCAAGACAAAAATGAACCTTAAAAGTTAATCTACTTACCTCTGAGGGTAGAACGCAACAAGAGCAATAAAAACAAACAAAACAATCCTTTGAGGTGACGGATATACAAAGTAGGAAACCCTTGTTGAAGAAACCAAAAATCAACTGATCAATTCTTGATAAAACAAAAAATCCTGCTGGAGTCTCCTGACTGACTGAATTCTTTCTCGTATTAGGTAATCAGATCTTAAATCTGATCTAGCCTTGCTATTCCGACTGCGGAATGCCTATAAACATACCTACCCAGAACTGTGTCCAGGCCTGTCTTATGACAATGGTCTGTGCTAACCTAAATTTTTATAACTGATACTCCAATCTGCAAAGGCCAGATTCTTCCCAATTTTTCAAGACAAATCCACTGGCTCTTCTGTCTATGGTGTTCCATATGTGTGCCCAAGGCCTGATGGGAAATGCCACCAACTTGGGCCAGAGCATTTGAGCCAGGGGAAGAATGAACAAAGGTTGACCTCAGACTCCCTAAAATTCCAGACCTATTTACTGTTCTAAGAGAAGAAAGTCAGTGGAGAGAAGAGAAACAAAGGCATAATGGAAGGATTTTCCATATTCAGAAATGTCTGCTTATTATCAGAATGATGGGAACTCAAAATTAAGGTGCTGGGAAAGAAAAGATTCAAAAGGGAGAATTAAAGCCGTCACTTACTCAAAGGCTTTCCAGAAGTGGATCCTGGCTTACACAGGAGGCTCAACCAAGAAAGACCTGCTGTAAATGAGAACAGATGAAGGGCAGAACCACTCATTTTTTACTAAGAGTATGCATGGAGAATGAACACATAAGGCCTTTTAAAGAGAGCCTTAGAAGTATCCATATTGTCCTGTAAGTTCAGCACGTTTCCTATTGTTTTCCCATGCATTTCCTTTCAACTTCGTGGAAATGGGCAAGGGTTTAAACGGAAGATACTACTTCCTGAAACCTTGGATGTTTTGCTGAAATCACTCTTAAAGGAATGAATCTCTGCTACAATAACAAAAACATTTGACGAAATGTTTTTTAAACAATTGGTCTCTAAGGGAAAATGTGAGAACTATGTAATTGGGAGCAAATATGCATTCTAGGGCAGTAAGTAAGACCACTATTCTGCTTTAGATCCTCCGTTCAGACAGGAAGTATTTGTTAAGTAGGGCAGCAACCTGAGAGGTTATCACCTTTCCTCTGGATGTCAGTTGTTAATTCATAAATCTCCAAGATTACATGACTCTATGGATGGTCTGCAAACCATCTGTAGGCCTACCTTCAATTCTGTTGTCAGTAATAATAATAATACCACCATTCTATTCCAGTAATCCTTTCTTGTTTTAAGATTTATTTATTTATTTAGAGCGAGCGTGAGCGGAGGCGGGGCTGAGAGAGAGAGAGAGAATCTCAAGCAGACTCCCTACAGAGCACAGAGCCCAACAGGGGGCTCCATCTCCAGACCCTGAGATCACGACCTGAGCAGAAATCAAGAGTCCGTCACTTGACCGACTGACCCACCCAGGCGCCTCTCTATTCCAGTAATCTAATACAAATTAAAGATCATTAGAAAACAATGACAGAAATTTGAAACAAACAAAACAAGCCTGCCTACAAGGATAACAGTCCACGCAACACCTTTCCATTGACTACACAGCCTGAAAAGAAAGAGCTGACAATGAAAAGTGTGATAAGAAGTACCTGATTAACTCATTATATTTTTCTGGAACCTGATGTTTCATTAAAAAGAGAAGTTATTGGTGTAAATGAGCTTTGATCATTGTCAGGCAGCATCTTTTAGCCACCATGGTCTCTAAAAACTAAGTAAAACCCAAGAAGAGATATAAAAGAAATAAGCCAAAGAAACTATAGGTGGCCGTGTTGACAGCAAGTAATCCAGCAGTGACAGCTTGACTTTCTAGGTCAGTCCTCCAGCTAGTCTATAGGGACTTACCTCTCAGGATGGTGCAGGCAAAGCGTGCTTTGTCAGTCTCCATACGTTTTGACAGGTTCTAAGCAGAAAGACCAGGATTGAAATCTGCAATTCCTATGGCCCTGTGAAAGTTAATATCCTTAGCTTCTGTAACTGAAAATGGTGATGGGCATCCTTCGGCACTTCATGTAGGTCCTGGATCAGCAAGTTTTATTAAACTGAAGAAAACTGAACTGCTGTTTTATGGATTAAAGAAAAATAAATACATAGTATTTAAAGCAATTCCTGAGACAGAGCAAGTGTCTAATAACATGTCTGACTCCACTCTCTCCCTTTCTCTCTTTCTAAGCCACACTCCGGTGTTTGGTATCAGTGGTGTAAACATGTCATTAGCTAATGTGTTCATTTGATGGTCTAGCTTATGGCCATCAGTCCAGTTTTCTCAGCTGATAAAATGAGAATTATGGACAATAAAGTTCAGGATCAGTTCCAAAAAGGATTAGCTGGCTTGTCTTCTTCCATAGTTGATGGAAAACTCAACCAAGTTTTCCATCACTTACAGTGAAGACAAGGGAAAAGACCTGCCACAAATCTGCTTTCCCTGGTGGAAAATCAAGCAAGGAGCATTGCCCACCCGTCATGAGCACCATCTCTGCACTTGAAAGTTTTTATATGCTCATTATTACATATCTGGATACATTTGCTGGGCATGACTGTTCCAGATGAATCTTCTCAATACTGGCTGCACATGAGAATCACTAATGCAGCTTCATAAACATGTCCATGCTCGGGCTCCACCCTGAGAAAAGTGGAGCAAAGCTTTCTGAAATGGAAAGGATTCTCACCAAGATGACCACCCTGAGAATCAATAGAAATAGAGATCATGGGTCAAAGGAAAATATTCTTTCTCCTCTGGGAATCACCAGCATTTGCACAGATCTCTATGGCAGGCCACATAACCCAGAGCCCTTTCGTAAAGTGGGACACAGTGTGCTCTGAATCCAGACCTGACTCTGAATTTATCATGCTTGGGTAGCTGCTGCTATGGCCCATGAGACCCTGAACTTACACATCACACAGCTGAGCCAACGGATGCTCCAACAGCCAAAGAAATCACAGGATGGGGAGACCCTCTGTGCATCTGACATGGGTGCCCGCTTAGCAGAACAGCATTTTTTCCATTGCAGCTATTGAAAGATAATCTAGCAACACCCATAGCCTTTTAGCTCTTAAAATACAGAGCCATGGTTTCTTTTCCAGTTTATTTTCAACCCAAACCAGATTCCAGGTTCAACAGGAGTAAAGAGTGTGACTTGGTGCCTCTTTGCTAAGTCCTGATCTGCTTTTTCAATTCCTCTGACTGAACTGGGCTCCAACCTGGCTGGCTTTCCAGAGAAATCTATCAGCTCTATCAGTAGAGTGGCCTTCTGAGCTATGTTGCTAACAAATATACCGTATATCTAGATCCTTTCCTGTTCCTGATTACTGGTAGTATATTGATTTTTTTCTACCATATGTTGTTAAATTTTAAATAACTTAGAAAATTATGATATCAATACAAGTTCATTACAAAATTCATAAATAAACAGAAAGAAAATGTCCATTATCATACCACCAAAGGTTAACAACTGTTAACGCAACTTCCCTATGCTTTTCCTACATACATACTCTTTTTCATTTTTACAAAAATGCAATCACAAAATGCTCAATATTGTATACTCTTCCTTTTTCATGAAATCAAATGTATGAATATCTTTTTGTCAATAATTATTCATTTAGAATATTATATTTCCTGGTTGTACAGTTTCTCCTTGTAACTTACAGAATCATCTCCACATCGACACTTAGTTGTTTTGTATATTCTGCTGTTAAAAACTATGCTTCAGTGATACTCATAAGCTCTTCAACTGCTCTTAAGCCATCACGACTGGCTGATGGCCTAGGAAGAAGCAACAGATTCTGATGTTTACAAAGCCTGTCACTGTGGCTTATCAACAAACAGGCCAATATGTATTATCTTCATAGCCAATGCTTAGGAAGAAGGAAGCGTTGCTGTTCACTGAAAGGAGAGTTTATGTGTGTGTATATATATTTTATATATATTTATATCTATATATCTCAAATCTCCTATTTGTCATTATTTTTTCACTATTAGGTGGGGAAATAAAATGGGTGAGGAGAGCCAGTCTTAAGTTCTTGCCCTGTTACCATTTAAAATTTACATTTAATTTTTCAAATCACTGTTGGTGTTCATCACTGAAGCTATTAATTTGTTCTATTTTTTTTAAGATTTTTTATTTATTCATTTGAGAGAGAGAGAGAGAGCAAGAAAGAGCATGGGGGGGGGGGCAAGGGAGAAGCAGGCTTCCTGCTGAGCAGGGAGCCCGATGCGGGGCTCCATTCCAGGACCCTGGGATCATGACCTGAGCCGAAGGCAGACGCTTAACTGACTGAGCCACCCAGGCGCCCCTGTTCTATTTTTTTTTTTTTTTTTGATTGTAACACATATTTATCCTGTGAGTAGGTTTGGGTGGTGGATGAATGTGTTCAAGTGGGTCCTGTTTTTGCTGTAGCCATGCATGTTACAGGCCTAGAGCTTGCAAATCCCTTTTTACTGTGGTGTTAGAGTAGGACGACAATAAAGTCCACCATAATGCAAACATATATCTGATATATGATATCCATATTTGGCAAAACAATTTAAAAACTGACTTTTAAAAATGAAATGAGGAACGTGGAGGTACAAATAGCCCAGAGCCCCAATTGGGAGAGCATCTCTCAGAGATTCATCAGTTGGGATTAGCTGCTATTTAGAAAGTCCACTTCTATTTGCTAACATTTCCGTGGGTATAAAAGCAGAAAGGACAAATATGACTTCATTCCCTTTGACTGGGTTGGACCAGAGCTGCAGAAGTGCTACAAGATTTGCCATGAGCTTGAGCTTCTTAGCAGGAAACAGCAAACTGTGGCTAACAAGACACGTTGGGGAAATCAAAGGCGAGATTGGCTGACATGACTTTTGTGAGGGCCTCCCTCACCTCCCCTTCGCGACATCCCCCACCTGGGGATCAGGGTCCTTTGGGGAACAATGTCAGCAGGACCACATACCAGACTGGTTGTGGTCCCTGGGACTTTGCTCCATGTCAGGGCTACTCTAGCATGATTTCTGCAGAACCCTTAGAGAAGAAATCAGTTGAAGGAATTTTACTCAGGTCCAGAATGGCCCAGTATCTCAAGGTCTGGATCCAAAAAATAAAGAGACTGCAATTTTTTATCTGACTCTCACCAGAATGAAAAACTATCTAAATGTTCCCTAGGGGCCTTAAATTGTTATGTTTCCAAAAATGCTATACTGTGGGAAACACTAATATTCAATAATAGCCCCTCTCTCTTTTACTCAGAACACTAGAAAAAATAAAATCACTGATGAAGAACTGGATGCTATTTTAAGCTGCTAAAACTGACAAAATGAAAACCGTCCTTTTTTTTTGAAATTCCGTAGCCAATTAACAACCTATATCACTAGTCACTACATTAAATTCCATTTCACAAATAGGTATATTAAGTTTAAGGAGAACAGACTTAGAGGCTGAAGGCAGATCCTAGAACGGAAAGATGAGGGTGGATAATTGAGGGGAAGACTCACCCAGCAGAAAAAAAGAAAAGGAATCAGCCTGGGCTATCTGAGAATTCACCAAGGAAACTAGAAGTTACGCCAGTCAAAATGTCCCTAGCAACACGGAAAAGTCATCTGCAATTAAACCATACATTCAGGGGCGCCTGGGTGGCTCAGTCGTTAAGCGTCTGCCTTCGGCTCAGGTCATGATCCCTGGGTCCTGGGATCGAGCCCCGCATCAGGGTCCCTGCTCGGTGGGAAGCCTGTTTCTCCCTCTCCCACTCCCCCTGCTTGTGTTCCCTCTCTCGCTGTGTTTCTCTCTGTCAAATAAAATCTTTAAAATAAATAAATAAATAAAATAAACCATACATTCACTGGATTCTTCTTTTCCAATCTTTTGTTGTCTCTTGGCCTCTGGGTAAAGGTCATCTGTAAAACATTCGTGGGTCAGATGGGGAGGAAAGGGGAGAAGGAGAGAAAGGCAGGAAGGGAGGAAATGAGAGGGTATTCCTGCTGGCAAATTCAGCAGTGAATGAAGTGGGAGGGACAGCTCACCATGGGAGAGAAAGGCGCCAGGTTCCTTGCAAGTAGGGGACAGGGGAGGGCTCTTCTCTGAACACTGGGAAAGATTTTGGTGGTGATGTCAGAAGCGGAGCATCTGCCTTCTAAGCACTTGCCAACTGGCAAAGGGGGCACGGTCCAGAGTGCCAATTCCCTTTGTAATAAGGAAAGGCAGGAAATGGGCAGGAAGCATTAAACACAGTGGGAAAAGCCACCTTTGAAGGACAGGAGAGGGGACAGAAAGGGAGCCCCCACCGGAGTCTTGGTATCCTCAGTGAGGAAGACATCCATATTTTATATTTGCATGGTGCATTACAGTTTACAAAACACACACACCCTCATGTTGAAACCTCACAGTGATCTGTAAAGGCCGGCAGAATTATCACTATTTCCCAGATGAAGAAATGATCACCCAGAAATAAGTGATCCACTTGATTGCAAGTCTTCTCATACAGGTCAAATGTTCTAATGCTCTTTCTACTCTGTATATCTGAGCAGCTTCTCTGGGGCAGGTCTGCACTGAATGAGTACGGTAAGACGGGCTTTGTAAACAGTAATGTATTCATAAATTACTAGTTATTTCTATTTGCGATGTTATTAGGCCAGTTCACACTTAGAAACAGTCAATCTTTCCATAGGTAGAAGGAAAGAAGGCACAAACTCTGAGTTTAGGAGGAAAATAAGGTATATCCCAAATATGTCATCAAGGGCCTAATTCATCCACTGACCACCAGAAGAGCTTCCTTTGACCTCTAAATCTAAATCCCAAAGAGGATAGATCTTGGCCTCTCTTAACTTCTAAATCATCTCACTTTGCTACCTCCCAACCCCACCTTCCATGTACTGTCAGCCCTCTTTATGAATGGGACAGGTAAGGGACAATTCTGTAACAGCAGGAAATAAACGGGGATACAGTATCAAATCTGAGGCTTCTGCTGAATCCAAGTACAGCTTTGATTTTGTTATGTGTTCGAATATGTGTTTCAAAAAATACACATTTCATTGGGTTTGGGATCCTCATTTAACTTCATCCTGTTCCAGAGCACACCAAGTTTACTGTTGAGAAAGGCCCTGGTTGAACATGTGGGGTTGGGGAGCTTTTGCCTCTCTGCAGTGAGTGGACACAATATGGCATCACCAACAGGCTGCTGGACAAGAAGGATAGAGACCCAAATCTCAGGTCTGATTCCATCTCCACCTCCTAGTGACATGCTAGGAAATCCTAACAATGGCTCTCTTTGAGGGCTTCTTGGGTGCCATGTGGTTTACATAGAGCATCTTTAACCCTCATGGTAACACGCAAGGTAGATCTAAACCCCATCACGCGGACGAGAAACTGAAGCTCATTGAAGTTAGGTAACTTAACCAAGTTATCTTGACAATCAGCATACAGGGAAGCCACCCTTCCCCACATCTAGAACAGTAAAACTTTCAACTTTCTCCACGACACCTGAAAATCGTTTTTCCCTCATCTAATTTATAAGCTTCAGAGATGATGGACAGTATCTTTTGAAGGTTGCCCTTTTTTTAAAAAAAAAAAAGATGTATTTATTTCTTTATTTAGAGTGGGGGAGGGGCAGAGGAAGAAGGGGGAGAGAGAGAATCTGAAGCAGATTCCACCTTAAGCACAGAGCCCAACAGGGGACTCGAACTCACAACCCTATGATCACAACCTGAGCTCTGAGCTGAAATCAAGAGCCAGAGGCTTAACTGACTGAGCCACCCAGGTGCCCCAGAAGGTTGCCTTTTTTATTTTTTTTTTATAAGTCTGACAATCCATACACTGATCAATGATGGTTTATGCATTGATTCCACAAATGTTTACTAAGTGCCTACTGTGTGCCAGCCCTGGGGGCCCAGCCAGGAATGAAACTGACAACTGAGTGTTGCCTTTAAACTAAGTTTGTATTCACAGAGTTCTATCCACCTATCCACCTGTTCTTTGGCTTTCTCCCCTGCATCATGAACCCGTTGCTTAGTCTAGGGCTCAATTCCACCTGCGGCTCTGTAGCCTGGCAGGAGAGACCACACCCCCACCCAGTGCAGAGTCACACTTTTGTACAGTTTACTTATCACTGCAAAAGCTGTAACCTACACAGAGCTGATGACAAATAATTACATTTATCCCTCATCTACATTTCTTAATGAAATTTAGCAATTAAAAGACTTAAAAATCCTGTTCGTCATTGTATGCAATGCATGTAACTGTAGTTAATGAGGCATTTCAGGTTGAGATTCTTACAAATTTGAATATAATCACAAAGTAAGATGTCCAATTTTGGTATTTTCTGTTTTTATTTTTATTCATTTATTTATTTCTTTGGTAGTTTCTGTTTTTAATTATAAATTTCAAACGGCAGCATCAAGAACCTTCTGGTACCCTGGCTTTGAAGTGGCTTGCCCTCCATTCCAGAGTCCTTCTCTTTATGCTACTGCATGCATGGACGGCCATCTTTCAGGAACTGATTCAAATCCAAGATCTGAAACGCTAAAATTCCCCCTTTCTACCTCAGCTTCCTTTCTGGTTATTCCTTACCTGTCTTTTTTATTGACTTCCAATCGGTTGCCAAGCCCTATAGGTTCTTAGAGTTCATAATATCTCTGAATGCCACGGGATCTTACAAAGGCATATTCCTTCTTTCCATTCTGCCTTCCTTTGATGTTCAAGTTTTTTTTTTTTCCTAATTCTAATCCAACTAACAAACTTACACTAAAGTTCCATCAGATTAACTTTCATAGAACATGAACCTAACCTTAAGGTCCTGCTCAAAACTGCTCAGCCACTTGCCCTCTGAAGAGCAAAAAATCAACTTGGCATTCAAGGCCCTTGAAAAGTTGAGCCCAACTAACCTCTTCAGTGTTATCTTCCAGACACCATTTATCTTCAGGATCCTATCCTTTAGGCAAACTGTGAGAACCATTCTTTAAACATGCTGCAAGTTTTTCTGCCTTTATGCCTTTGCTCATGCTATTTTCTGCCACCTGAACTCGCTTTGCCCAATCTGGATTGTTAGAATGTTACCCATATTTTTCAAGGTTTAAATCTCCACATTAACTGTTTTTCTTTGATGATATTTTTATCATGATTCTTTGTATTATAGATATTTATATATATTTCTTCTCCCATACTAAATTTAACATTGTAATGCTTACTAAAACTCTTTGCATACTGTAAGAATTTAGTTTTGATTGAATGGACTAGCAAAAAAAAAAAAACCTTTTTGAGTTTTTAATATGTATTTCCTTGTACATTAAATGAAAAATATTCCCTAAAACCAGATCAGATTCTATTTACAATTAGTGTAAAGTTTTACTAACTGAATTTCATATCCCATATTTATGGAAAACTATCTGTATCTATTTCTATATAATGACACAACAATTTGTGTGTGTGGTTGTAGGGCTCTGTAATTCATTAAAATGAGTGGAAATTTTTCATCTTTGTTGAGTTTATCAGTCATGTCTAAGTACAGAAGCCCATGCTCGCTGAAACAGCATATGCAATCAGGTACTGAAAATCCAAGTGCCAACTGTCCCACATCTGGATTTCTAGCTTCAGGTGTACAATTCTAGGCTTTTGTTGATTAAAACGTAGGTGCTAAATAGAACCACAGATTTCACATCTACTTCTGTCATGACCCAGACTGGTATTCATTTTTCCCCCTTCACCATGGCTGCCATGTTTCCAGGGCTAAAGAAAAACTGTCTCCACCACACCTCACTGCAGTGCTTCCACCCTACCTTTCCCAACACAGAGAAGGGAAAAGAAAGCTTGCAGGTGCTATTCTAGAGTCATCCTTCAGCTACTCACCTTGACTATACCTCCTCACTCACGCCTGCAACTCTGCGCTCAGTCAAATGCCTCTCTCAGATCAAAGCCTTCGCTGCTAGATACTGACACATCTGCACCATTTATAGTTGTTATTTGTGACTTATGGCTCCGAATCACAGTTCACAAAATTTGAGGCCATGGATTTCTCCCCCAATTAGGCATTTGCGCCTTTCACAAATGACACTCGAATGTTATAAGATAGAGGTTCTATGCACAAGACACATCAATAGCACCACATGAAATCATTTTGGAACTTAAATTTAGATTCAAATTGGTATTTAAAGTTAATCCTCACTGAATAGGAAACATTAAAAATGAGGCAAGTTTCAAAAATACCAAGCAATTTGGCATTATTCAGTGTAGCATGCCAATTCCCTTGATTCAAAAGCAAACATTTTCCAAAGCAAAAAAATCTCCCATTAAATTCAAGCATTAAGAAGAAAGTAGAGTCTTAATTACTCAAGGAGGAAATTCATTTGCTCCGTGGTTAGCTGTGTAAACAGCCCAGCGAGGGTTCTCAGTGGCTGCCCTTCTAAAGAGCCCCAGTCAGACTCCACTCCCTCATTCCCCACAAGCCACAGGAGCTAACACCTTTGTCCATTAGCCACAGTTTCCCATATTGAGGAAGACATTACTGTCTACCGAGGAAGAGCTTAGGACTTTGCCCTCACTTTCCCTATAAGAGGAAATTCAGTGTAACCCTTTAATTGGTCTGAAACAGTCAAGTCATTGACCATCTGACTCCTAGCTGTTTTAGGCAATCTTCACAGTAATCTGGAAAACGCTTCGGTTACAATTTCCTCTCTCTGTTATTCCTCTGCTCATACGGGGTTAGCTTGAAATTCAACATTAGCTTCAAACTAGTAAGAGAACATTTATTGTGTGAGATTGAAAAAGTACAGAACCTATTCATAGAAAGCACTCTGGCATCCAAAACAAATGTGTAACTAATAATGAATAATAATAGCATTGTCTCTGAAAGCAAGAACACGAATATATAGCTATGAAGTAAAAATAAACTCCTGACAGGGCCATTATGTGCCCTCAAGGAAATAAGTGGAAAGCTTTTGTTGCTTTTGAACATTGCATCACTATTTCACTTGATTATTTTAAAATGTAACGCTTCATAAATTTAAGATAAATATGCATTTACAGATCCACTGGTATCTAATAGAGCATATTAACCCGAGACTATCAGGATAAAGTAGATCCACGAATTTTAATATATTTCTCTACAGCTTTCTCACTTGTCAATTATTAGGGAGAGAAATGCTTCTCTCTATACATATCTGACAATAAATCTTTTTTCTCTGTTTTTTGTCCTTGTGTGTATATGCCAATGATCACCAAACCTGGCACTATTTTTAGTCATTTGCAAACACTAAGATCACTTCTCCACTCCATCTGTGATACATGCCTTTTGCTGATGCCTTCAAGGAATATACTTTCTGAAATAGATATGGTAAATTGAAAAGGCCATACTAAGATATATCATTTTATGCAACAGCAATCAAATTTATAAAATTCAATATCCCAAAGAGTTTGTGCATATTGGGGAAACAAATCCAAGAAATATTTAACTAAATTAATGAATCATCATTTCTTCCCTGGTCATCAATGCCCGAGATTCACTAAAAAATAGAATACAGGCACTGAGGCCCACGGGTCTGACTTACAGTGACAATTCCTGTATTTTCATGATTGGAAAGTAAACTAAAGCATTTCAGCAGTTTTAGGCTGGCACGAGTACTTTGCTTCCTGGCTTGAAATGCATAATTAACCAGAAAACTAGTTGCTGAACAGCTAAACAGACTGTGTAAAAATGACCCCATTACTGTTCAAATGACTGCTGAAAAGTAGGGTGCCATGGTGATTTTGCTTTATAGAGAAGCTAAATCCAAGCAATTGACAAAGACTGTTTTTTTTCCTTTTTTCAGAAGCTGATGAAAGCTTATGGGTAACAGCAATTATCTCTGTTTGTGGATTTATAATCCCATGAAAATTCTGTAATTTACTGAACCACTAAGCAAGTCCATGCTACTCCCCCTCCCCGGCCCCATAGGATGTAGCTCATTTCAACAGAGAAATGGAGTCAATGATGTAAATGAGGTAGTCCTCATAGGTGGAACGCAAAAAATGTTAGGAAAACATACTGCCCAATTTCCATAAGAAATACCCCAATTGTTGGACAGAATAGCCATATTTCAGAGCACAAATGAATCTCATTTTTGTTGCTAAGTGAAGATGTCAGGGCAGAATTAGTGGCTTAGAATTAGGATGGGCCATATACCTATATTTGCTAAAGCAATTACTACAACAGAAGATAAATATGGGAAACATTGTAGAACAAAGCCAAGGAATGTCTTAAATAGACATTGCTTAAGAAAAGAACATGGATGTTTCCCTATCTTGTAAATGGTAGTTTTTAAGAAGTTATCTTTTAAATGGATGAGTCATGATATAACAGCTGGCCCTTTCCCAGCACATTCTACAAATGAGAATTCTTGTGAGACCTCGTGCCCCAATTCATTTTCCAATTTCCAACAGAGAATGTACTTCACCTTTTTACATTGCATTTTCATTGCATTGCAGTGCTTGAATGATGGTTTATGGTTGGTCTGGGCATGTTTCCTCTTTAGAAGTGTAAGAATGGGAAGGATGAGATTATTCTTCAACTGTCTCAATCTTTAACAATTTTAAGAAAATACAGTGTTTATACTTGAGCTAACAGGTGTTTTATTTTTTCCCTGTCCACTCTAATTTTTTTCCTACTCTGGTCAATCCATGTAACACACTAGCTGCAAATTATTCTGATTGTATTATTAAGCTTTGACATGAAATCTAATTTAAATTTCCATAAATTTGCCCTGTTTCTTGAAAATATTAGCATGAGTTCGAAAACGCTGTTAGGTGAGTTCTCCAAGACTATCACGATCTTGACAAAATCACTTTATACAATACGTCTTACATCATGGTATGCTACCTATACATCCTCCTCTTTCCATAGCTTAGAGCTTCTAAATGTTTTCCACTCATGGGAAAATGCAATTAATATTGGATTCATCTGTCGTCAGCTATCTTTACAATATATGCATGTACACAAATACACACAGAGAAGCTCCAGTTTTTAAATAATGCATTTCCTCAAAAATCCATACAAATAAGCCAAAGATTATGCTAAGTAGGGTCTCAGGGAACGTTTAGAGCATGCTCCCTTTAACATGCAATTTAAAGATAATAGAAGATATCACTGCTCTTGGAGCTTTGTGCATTCCTGGACTTTCTAATTCTTCGTGAATGCATAGTTATTTTGGCAAGATGCCAGAATGTTCTCCCAAGCCATGTGAATGTAACATTAGATACATAAATGCCAAACAGGACATTTTAAAACTTCTAAATGAGTTGCAGAGCTATCAATGTCCATAGCTTTTCACTACCAGACAGGTAAGTGTGGGAAAGGATGCGAACCCATGCCCTGTGGTAAGGGCTGAGTGTGGAGGGTATGCCAATAAGCCCGAGGAGTGGAGTGTCTTCCCAGACCTACTGATGAGATCAGTGTGGGGGAGCTGTGAGAAAGCCAAGGGGCTCGGCCCCCCATCGCTGCTGCATGTGTGGTACTGAGGGCCTGGCCATGAAGACAGAGCCCGTGTGGTTGGGCATTTCCACCAAGCCTACAATGTAACCATTGTCAGCTCATCCTCTGTTAGTTCCATGCAAAACCTTTTGGTGAGTCACTTCTCTGAAGCTCAGAGACATCCGCAGAAGAACCTAATGTCCCACATTTCCCACTTTAGGGTTTAAACTTAGGAAAGTTAGCATATGATACATATTCCCCATATCTATGTCACAGGCTGACTGCATATACATAAAACAGGAACAAGTCAGTCCCTCTCTGCGTTGTGTTCTCCCACTTCTTCTGTTTAGTTTTCTTACTTCATCATGCAAATGCAAAAAGTGGACTGAAGGTTAGGCTAAGTGGGTTCTAGGCAGTTCCTATTGTGTGATCTTAGTAGGTCACTTGCTAGGCTTCTTTTAAGACTGTTCCTTATCTGTGAAAGGAGATGTTTAACTCAATGCTATCTATAGTTCCTTCACTTCTAAACTTCAATGGTTTCTCTTTTCTTGGTACTTTGCTCTCTCCCTGCCTGTTGCCTGTGTCCATTTCATTTCTATTTTAGGAAGTCATAAATCCTTCACCTCAGTGGAGCCTCTCCCACCCCATACCCCCAACCCTGGGAAAACACCACCGCTCTATAACTGCAACTCCCACAGCTCTGGGCATGCTGCATTTCGATTGCTCTGCCTCCAAAAACGTCAGCTTCTTTCAACAAAGACCTTCTCCATGTTCCCAACTTTCTGACACTTAGCATGCATTCAATAAATATCTTTTAAATAACTGACTTTCTTAACCTTCTCCTGGAGGGTCCCTTTCAGCAGAGGGAAGAGTCAAGAGGAGTCACACTTTGCTTTTCTGGCCAATTCTCTTCACAAAGAGCCAATCTTGTCTCCTGTCTCTTCTGAGGTGACTTTTTTGAGCTGTAGATCTTCCCTGCTGTAATGACTGACCACTTCGCATTTATTCACTCACAAGGGTAGGCAAATAACTGTGTCGGCACCAAGGAGTATATCCCATAAGTAATAAAGTCACAAATATGTTACCTCTGTCTGTAACAATTTCATAATCTTCTATCATACTGGACCATGAGATTGGCCATAGAAAGGGCCATATTTTCTTCATCCCTCCAAATTTCCTTCTCTATCTCTTTTGTCCCAAACATCCAGCTCCTGACATAGTCTGGGACATCAAATATTAGGTTTAATATATTTTTAATAAAAGTTTGTTTGGGGTTGACCCAGATCCCATTCAATCTGAACTTACACCCTTCAAAGTCTTTTATCTTATGTTGCTCTCTGTACGATATGCAGGCACTCAGACAACCCCCCTGGCCTTAATTTATCAACATTTTCTTTTATCTATTTTTGGGGGCAAGAGTATCATGCCTGACTTGTAACGATGCATTAGTTGTAGATGTACAACCCAGGGATTCACCATTTACTGTGAAATGACTGCCACAGTAAGTGGAGAGCATCCATCACCACACACAGTTACACATTTTTTTTTCTTGTGATGAGGACATTTAAGATCTACACCCTTAGCAATTTTCAAATATACAAGATAGCATTATTAACTCCAGTCACCACGCTTGCCGTACCTTATATTATGTTTTATTTTCTACATTTCCCTTTGCAAACCACAAGGGGCTTTGGTACTTGGGACATTCCCTTCACACAATAAGACATAATTCAACTGCCTGAAAATCTGGGTGAGGGAGACAGCAATTAGGATAGCTTTGGGAAAGAAGAGAGTGACAAGTAGGTGGCCTAACTGGGGGAACTGAAACGACAATGACAGAGCTACTAATTAACAAACCACGACACACTGACGCATGCCTTCGTGCTCACAGAAGTGGTAAAACAGCACCAAAGGCCCGTATTTTGGAGTGGCTCTAGTTAGATACTTAAAATTCACGAGCTTGATCAAGGTTTAGCAATATAAATTACTTGTCCCTTGGGTTTGACCAATTCTGCTACGTGGAAAGATACGGCATTGGAACACATTTTAAGTGCAGAACTGAATTAAAAGACATAAATATGAGGAATAATTTACAGCCTCAGGATGCCTTAAAAAATGAATTCTCCTTGGTAACTTAACTGCAAATGCACAGGAATGAAAAATATGTTATAATTATATAACATGTTTAAATCAAAGTAAATGATTACATTTAAAGATCACTTTTGATATGATTGCAAAACACCAATTCAAGAAAGGTCTGTAAAATTCTTCCTATTTTTAAGACCCTGAGCAAAGAATGCAAGGTACTTTTCTCAGAGAGATCAAATCTCCCTGAAACAGTCACACTGTTCAGCTTCTTGTACTCATTTGAAATTGCCTATTTGGGGGCGCCTGGGTGGCTCAGTTGGTTAAGCGACTGCCTTCAGCTCAGGTCATGATCCTGGAGTCCCTGGATCGAGTCCCGCATCGGGCTCCCTGCTTGGCGGGGAGCCTGCTTCTCCCTCTGACCCTCCCCCCTCTCATGAGCTCTCTCTCTCTCTCATTCTGTCTCAAATAAATAAATAAAATCTTTAAAAAAAATATTTAAAAATTGCCTATCTGTTGAATAAAATAACACCTATAAGTACCTCGTATTTTTTTATAGGGCTATTTTCTGAACTTTTATTCTATTAGGAAAACAAATCTGCAGATTCAGGCTTAGAAATACACTTGGAGTCAATAGAAAAATCAGGGCTTCTGCCTTGCTTCATAGCCAAAAGATAATGGATTCTTAGGCAATTTGTCAAGAACTCCTGCTTCAGAATTGTCCAAAGCAAACAGCTGGCCAGAAATAAATTTGAACCCCCCCAAAGATTTTTAAATTCACAAACCTTCAGAAACTTGTCCACAAAATACCACATCAGAGCTTCAGTTTATCCTGTGTGGGTATGCAGTCAACAATTTAGAATACTCATTCTCACAGCATAACCTCCCTCTGTCTTCTAGCTTGCTGAGGAGAAAAAAAAGTTGGAGGTGGTGGCAAATAATGTGGCTGGAGGGTGCAAAGGAATAAGAAAAATAAGATGCTCAGGTTTTTGGAAGTAATTACAGTAGAAATCATCTTGCTCAGAATACAGTAGAAATTATGCATTCCGGTGCCATATTGTCCAGCAGCTGCCATTATCAATCTAAAGAGCAGAAGTGGTGATGAGAATGTACTCTTCCATGTATGGGCCCCTTGTTCTTGCTTTGCCTTCAGTCTCACAACTGCCTATCAACCAACCAATTTAGCTGCACATTTACTAGTGGTGCTATTGCAAACCTCCTGTACATTCACCACCAAAAATGAAGTGCTGGGAGCTGTGTGAAAAAACAGCCCCAGTGTATAGGAACAACCATGGGATAAGCGTGAGAAGAGTAAGAAGGGGAAGGAGCAGGAAAAAGAAAGAGAAAATGGAGAGGCAACCTGTGAAAGCAAATACTAGAGGAAACCTACTAAATAAAAACCTCCTGGTTTAATTTCTCAATAAATCATGGGGTAAGGGAAAGAATGCATGCCTGTTTTCACGAACGCCTCTGGCAGTAAGTCTTAGAGATGCTTTCTTAGATTATGATAGGACCCCTCTGAGGGCAATAAAATGATGCAATTAAAAAATCAATATCAGAACACTAAACTATCCCAACTTACAGAAATCATAGCAAAACCTTTCAATTTGACTTGTTACTGGCTGAATCAGGGTGAAGTCAACATCTAATACTAGAGATCACACTAAAAGTAGTTTTATTTGGTTTTCATTAAAAGCTTTCTAGATGGTGACTAGTAAAAAAGGCCTATATATTCTACCAAAAGTTTAATGTTTATGTGCATTACAGGAAAGAATAAAACTTTGCAGATACCTCTTTGCAGAAATCGCAGTGGAAAGTAGAGTGGTAAGTGAGATTTTTGTAACTATATAAATATAATCCTCATAATTCTAACATGCCATTTTAACATGTCTTTTCACTCTCTGAACTCACCTACAAATTATCTGCAATATTTTCCAAAAATAATATTATCAAATACCATTTTCTCTCATTTCTCATTTTCACATACCTTATCTCATGACACTCATTCCAGCACCTTGGTTAAGAACTAATTGCATGATTTTTCAGAAGGAAACTGAGTCTACGAACACATAACTAACTTAACTATGCCCCTAAAGCCAGCGAATTGAATTCAAAATGAGATTTTTCAACACCAAAATGTTCCCATTCTATAATACTGAAATACAGCTGCAAGCTTGATACATAATTTTGAAAAATAATAATTTCCTTAGATTGGATTTGATTTGGGGACCAGCCTAAAGTTGTTTGGCACTAAGACTTTTGAATAAAGTAAATGTGCAGGTCAGATAGTGCCATATGAAATTTTTAAAAAACAGATATTATCTATGGTTCTCAACATAATTTCAAGAGAGGAATTTAAGATTTCTGAAAAATAATGGTATATTGGAAACTGGGCACACTTTAAAGGTAACAAATTTAAAGTATGATAATGACTGGTACAATATTTTGCACATAGTAGGCACTCAATAAATACTAGGAGAAAAATTTTAAAGGTGGCACTTCCATATATAAGCACTGATAAGGTTTTCTCTTTTTTTATGATTTTATTTATTTATTCAAGAGAGAGACAGAGCAAGCGGGGTGAGGGGCAAAGGGGGAGGGGGAGGGACAGGGAGAGAATCTCAAGCAGACTCTATGCTGATCATGGAGCCCCCTGTGGATCTCACGACCCTGAGATCATGACCTGAGCCAAAACCAAGAGTCGGCTGTTTAACCCACTGAGCCAGCCAGGTGCCCCACTGATAAGGTTTTCTAGTAAATAATCAGTTTCATCAGAAAATTATGCATAGACATTAGAAATGCAAATCGATACAGATGCTCTTAAAATAACTCAGTAAAAGTTATTAGGAGCCTTAACATACATTTTGGTCTATTTATTCCAATTTAAAGATTTAACCTAAAGAATTAATTTAAGATGTCAACCAAGATTTTCTTTTCTAAATGCTCACTATGTTAAACTATTAAATGTACTAAATGCTATTAAATGTTTAAATATTCACACATACTCATTATTTATGTGTACACACTTGTGAAAAGAAAACAAAACAATATCAAAAGAAAAACCAAGAATAGGGGATTCAGTAAGTAAAACTGTATGTATATAAAAGACTATTATTCAGCTTTAAGATATTATTTTAAAGAATTTTATTTACGTAAGAATACTTTATACACAGACCTGCAAGAGCAAAACAAAGATTACATATACTAAAAGGTAAAAGGTAATCATCTCTGGTTTGTGAGATTATTTACAATTCTCTCCTTATCTTTTGAAAATGTTTTATTTTTATACAGACACCTAAGTTATTTTAAAGTCAGGAATTAAACAATGGTCAACATGGATTGAATTTTTACCATGTGTCAAGTATGGTTCTAACCTTTTTATATGTATTATCTCATTTACTTCTTATAAAAATTATTGATTTAGAGCTATTTATCCTGTTTAAGAGATGAGAAACCAGGGCAGAGAGATGCTAAGGAACCGGCCCCACATCACCTTCCAAGTAAATACGTGAGCTGGGTTTTGAACCAAATCACCCGATTCCAGAACTCGTACTCCTCCTGGCCATCCTATCCTCTTCATATTACACAGCCTGTTTAGTGATGTGTCGGAACACATTAAGGTCATGGAGAAAGTGATCTCTTACACCTGTGACCCTTGCCTATGAAGTTGTATAACCCTATTGGTGAGTTGGCTGGTGATTCTGATGGTGTATTGTGTATTTTACTCTCTATATAACCAGTTTTCATGTATGTGTTACTTCTTAATCCTGAGAACACCAATGCTGTTTTACGTAGAGGGACATTAGCGTCCATTTAAGTCCATTTTGCGATCATCTATTTACCGTATATCAAGCACTGAACTAAAGTTGAGAATAATTAGCTAGTGATAGCTCTCCTTGCCACAAATTTAACACTACCTTGGAGGGGGCATGTGCTCTTAACTGAGGCTGTTTCTTGTCCATAGGAAAGAAACACTACTTTAAGAGCAGGGAGATTCAGATTGTTTCTTGCTAAAATAGCTTCTTAGGCATTACTGCCTGAATAGATCAAAGACAACACGGTAATTTTGTTGGTTTCAGAAATTCCTGTTAAATTCACCAGCAAACATGTCCACAAAACCACAGCTGCTAAAATTGCAAAGGTGTAAATCAGTCATAACAATAAAAATGGAGTATGATAATGATTGTATCAACTAGGAAGACACAAACATAATTTTACTAGGGATGAAAACTACCGATGGACACTTTTGTTGCTACTGATTCCATTTAAGTGCACTCCGAAAAACTAGAGACTGATATAGAGTGGGGTTTTTTTCTGGTCATTATTGTTGGTTATTAAAATTATCTATTTACAACCAGATCCCTGTTTTTCTTAATAAAAAAAAAAGTCAGGAAGAATTCAGGTATTACTAGCATGGATTTACTTTAAACCTTGTATTCGTTTCTTCTCTCCAAGTACCACGTGAGTCTTCCATCAAGTGCAAGTGAGAACACTCATGTCCTATAGCTTGTCTGAAGCTTTATTATATATAATATCATTGCACAGCATGCTATAAATCAACATCTTTTAGGTAGGAACTCAAAGGCATACAAAGGTGTAATGTATGTCAATAAGTTTTATTCCAACTTTCTTTGTTTATAAGGCAGATATTTATATTTACTCATTCCTGGATAAGTAGGTAGGAATATAAAAGATGTAAATAGAAGAAGATGCATTATGTTCTCATGAACTGACTTGACCCACTGCAGGCATATGATGAGATATTTCACTGCATGTTGCATGTAATAATACATACTGGTTTACCACCTAAAAGCTGCTAAGAAAACTTGTTTCTTGAGTACTATATTTTATACCAGCTGAAAAAGAAAATTCATGACAATCATGCAAGAGAAATAACCTAATGTCTAAATGGCACCTTAATTGTATGAGCAATTTACAAACAGAAAATTAATATCTTGATTTCTACAAGGTAAAAATATTGTTCATATCCTTCAAGTATTTTATAAAATGAAACACAAATTGAAATGTATACAGAACAACTCATGACTGAAATTGCAGTCTTTTTTTTTTCCTGTCTTTTATTTTAGGTATTGATTTTATTGGAAAACAATATCCTATATTGAGGTCAAAACTCTGAGAACTATTGAGGCTCTAGCCACAGAGACAGCTAAACTGTGGGGATGCAAATATCTGTACACATCTGCATCCATGGAAGTCCCGTATGAGATGTAGCAACAACCTATGTCTTAATGAGACAGTGTAGATGATGTATGCCAAGCACATTGGGACCATTACATGGTGGTACCCACACACTGTGCTGAGTAACTTCAAACCTGTGGTCAATTAAAACTCTCAGATACTCTTTTACTTTAGAATATTTCCAGGTCTACTAACTCTGATTCTTGCCTGATTGATTTAAACTCTGTATTGTCCACATCTTTACCGATCTATAATTACCTATCACTTCATTAATTAAAATATTCCATTCTTCAATTGTTTTTCTGTTCCATCCACAGTCTTATGTTTAAGTAAGGACTTGTTTTAGTCTCTTGGAGGTTCACTCATTGTTCATGTACTTTTGCAATAGATTTTCCTTTTTTTTTTAAATAAATAAATAAGCTTCATTTGTCATACCTTTAAGATAAGTCAATATATATGTATTACAGAACACAGAGCTAACTTGATTGGAAATGAATTGGCTTATGCCTAGAGATCAATTTATTATTCTTTCTACTCTTACAGCCATCTTGAAACATGCTATTGGTTAAATAAAGAAGGTAAGTAATGATGTATATTTATAAGAGGACAATAGGCATCAACTTGAGAAAACCCTTTGCAGATGGCAATATTGGGGGAGAAAAGACAGAAATCTGTGTCCTCTGAATATCAAAGAGCACGGACTATCTGGCTCAGATAGTTGTGGTAGAAGAGAGTGGAAGAGTATTTAAGGACAGAGCCCTGAGGAATGTCTGTGGACATCAGCATGAAGAAGCTGATGGGGATAGCCTAAAGAGGAATGGTAGATTAGAAGCATACCAGGTATATCCCTACCCTTGGACAACCAAGACTAAGAGCAAGATAAGGTAAGACAAGGTCATGGGGTCTCATGAGGGTGTAACTGCGGAATAATTGCATTTTAGAGCTGGAAGAGACATGAGAGATTTTTTTTTTTTTTAAATAAAGACAGAATTGGTAACTTTTTGAGTGACGCAGAGAACACTATACTGAAAATCTCACAGATCTGTTTCGGCTGCAACCCTACAAGTTCCCTGAAGTCACAGAAGAAAAATCAATTATTTAATCCATGTGAAAAAAAAAGAAGAAAAAAAAAACCCTGCCAATGTGGTTTGACTAGCAAACCACTGGAGTTGTGGTTTAGGTATAATGGATTCCCTCTTCCATTGCCTTTAATCTAATTAATTCCTCATATCTGTCTCCATTCCAGCAGATGTGTTTACTAGCCAAGTTGTATTAAGATGATTTTTGAATAGCTTCATTGAAAAAAATGGAGAGGATGTGGGCAAGAGAAGCAAACAGACAGAAACATCAAAGTCTTTCATTTCTTAGGACTATTGCTTTCTGATTACAAATGTCTTTAACAGAGGAGCAATCTCTACTTTTCTGAGACACCACACACATAGCGAGTGGTCAAAATAAGGTTGGCTCTGCCACATTTCCTAATTATTATACCTGCATAATTTATGTGCCCCCTTTTACTCGAAAAAATGCTCTCATTTGGACAATAAATTAAGTGGCTTCCTTAGATATGTTGTGACAGGAATGTCAATTTACATAAAACATTGAAACAAACTTGATATGACCTCTTTCATATATCTATGCCAGTGGACGTACATAATTTTGCAAGTTCAGAACTTTTCAGGGCTTCCTAAGAAAGGATGCAAACGTCTCTTACTTGTTTCTATACTGTTTAATGTCTTTCAACATGTTTCTTTTTTTAAAAAAAGATTTTGTTTTTTTATTGAGAGAGAGCACGCACGAGCACAAGGAGCGGGAGCGGCAGAGGGAGAAGCAAACTCCCCACCGAGCAGGGAGCCCAATGTGGGGCTTGATCCCAGGACCCTGGGATCATGACCTGAGCTGAAGGCAGACGCCCAACCGACTGAGCCACCCAGGCGCCCCTCCACATGTTGCTTGTTAATAAAAAATTATGTCAAGAAAACTAAGGCAGGGAGTGATTTAAAAACACAAATACAAATCAAGTTTCTTCATACTTGACTGTAAGTCTTACTCAGTGTTATGTGATTTTTTTAATGTTTTCTCCCAGAAGAACAACAACCATTTCGAGATAGAGGAAAACCTAGAACATTTACTTCAACTCCTTGATTTTGCTTTCAAGAAAACCAAAGCTCAGGGAAATGAAATGACTTGCCCAAAGCCACGGGTCGGGTTAGTACAGAGCTAGGTCTGAGGACTCAGGTCCAAACATGTGTGCTTCCTTCTGCATTCCATTGTCTCCTGCATTATACTCTTCACTTATTTTAGTACTGACCATCCTCCTGGCAGGGAGAAAGTCATCAAAATCTAGCTTTTCCCTAAGCAGTACCTTTTCCAATAGGGAAAGGGAGATAGAAAAAGTGAAGGAACCCAAATAAAAATTTTAACTTACCAACTTCTCTCTCAGGGGGCAAGGTAAAGTAGTGACTGTAAATCAGCATTATAAAATTTCCTAGACTGTTGATATCTGGCTGCTTCTTGAAATAATGCAAAGCAGGTTCTCCTGGCTCTGCATCTTGTCCCTGGTTTTAATGCAACAGACTTTAACATGAAAGAGGAGCAGGGACTTGGGGAGGACTGGCCCACAAGCCGTCACTGGGAATTCTGAGTTTAACTAAGAAAAACAGAGCCAAGATTTATTTTTAACTCAGTGTAATACAAAGTTTAACTGGTTCTAAAGCAAGTGTTAGGATTAGTTTTGCTGAAGAATTTAAAGGTAAAATTTTGAAAATACAAATGTGTTCAAAGCAATGTACTCTTTAAAACAAAACTACTATAGTTAAAAAAAAAACAAAAACATTTTTAAGTGCTTTTATTTCCTTCCTAACACAGACTTATGTACTGTGTTAGTTAATTCAGGGAAATATGTTTATTTACAGAATTTATATTATCAATAAATTCGAGGAGAAGCAGTTTCACTAACTGGATTTCAACACACTGAAATTTCCTACATGAAGGTTTAATATATATTTGATGACCCCAACTGTCCTACACCTATACAAGTTTAGATGAATCATGTTTATTTAGGAATTATTTTCCATCAAGGAATCAGTCAACAGGCTGTGAATATCCAGTACGGTCATAACTGTGAAAAAATTTATTACATTTCCAGACAGCTCAGATGAGATTTCCACATATTTTCCACAATTACCAAGAGGATTTAGTTTTTTATAACAAACATGTCCTGGGATCATTAAAAAAAGAAAAAAAAGAAAGAAGACAATAAATTAAAGTAGTAAATTGCGGACCAGAGTTACTGAACCCCCCTAGCATTTTGTTTATCTCTCTATCATCAGAATTACATCACTTTGTATTATAACTATATTTCTTTTCCCCCCACTAAATTCTGAGCTTGGAAGAAAAAGGGGGCTCTCCTGATATTCTTCAAATCTCTAGATTAAGTGCAAAACAAGCCACAATTAAGAAGTTAATAGATTTGTGCTGAATTAAATGGTCCACTAATACATGGATGGATGCAGTATCACAGTTGGTGAGGAATAAAGATAAATTTAGACAGTAAGGACAACAGCGGCATGTCAGGCATGAGGAAGATTCATGGCTAAGGTGCTAATGGAACTGGCTTCTTTTAAGGCAGCAAAAGGAACAGGAATCACCCAATTCCACAGACCTTTTTGTTCTGGGCTAAGAGTAAGAACGTGATCCTGGCAGCGTCACATGAGGAATTTCATTTCATAGAAGCCTTAATAGAAGTGAACATCCCACTACTTTGATAAATATATTATTATCCTTACTATTTCAATCATAACCCTCCCCAACTCTAATCCTGAATGATTCGATATATCTTATGAAAATTTCTCAGGCATATTTATATAGTCATCATAGACATCCCTCTGAGTCAAGGAGATGCAGAACACCTGGGTGGCTCAGTTGGTTGAGCGACTGCCTTCAGCTCAGGTCATGATCCTGGAGTCCCGGGATCGAGTCCCACATCGGGCTCCCTGCTCAGCAGGGAGTCTGCTTCTCCCTCTGACCCTCCCCCCTCTCATGTGCTCTCTCTCTCATTCTCTCAAATAAATAAATAAAATCTTTAAAAAAAAAAAAAACCTTTAAAAAAAAAAATGCAACACATTTTTCCCTCCTTGGACAAACAATTCAATCCAGATGGAAACTTGTTAAAATACTCTCTAAAAGGATAATAAGGCAAATAGATGCCATGAAAGGTTTGTGGGAATGAGCAGGTACCCAGCGAGGCAGCTTGTCCTGAGTTGGACGTGCTGCAAGCGTGTGGGAGAGCTGTAGGCTAAGTCCTAGACTAGTCCACTTGGGGGAATGTCAAGATTACCAGAGGAGGTGTCAATGTAATCAGTTTCTAGTTTGGGCTCTGCCACTTAGAACAATTCACCTAACTCTTTGAACTTAAATTTCCCATCTGTAAAAGTCTTTGTTGCTTCCTTCTTGCTTTCTGCTGTCTAATAAAAAACCATTTGTGAGCTTCTATTAGGTATTAATCACTGTGGCACTCCTTGTGCCCTAAAATAGATGTGCTAATGCCTGGTTGGTGTGAAGATGAAACAGACATGCAGGCACCTTGTAAATAGCACAGTGTTATGTAAAAGGAAAAAGTCGTATCTCTGACCCTTCCCATGTTCCCTAGCAGCTCTAGCTCCCCGGGCTCCACATTTTATCTTCTTTCCTCCCCTTCCCCACCAAAATGATGATTGCATTCATGGGGCACACACTGGACAGCATCTTGTTATAATTTTGATCACTTTCCATAGCTATCCTTTTTACTAGGCTATTAGAAGAAAACTATACGCCTTGAGTGCCCCTACCTTAAATGTAAGCACGCATATACACACTCATGCACAGAATCACAAAATACACATACACAGAATCACAAAATCCAACAAGGTGCTTTTTTTTTTTTTTTTTTTTTTAAGAAAAGGAAGATAAGAGGAGAAGCACCTGTGCCTAATTCCCAGCAAGCCTAGATTAGACTTGTGCAAACAATCATCGGGAAAGGAAGTAAAAGCAAGAACAATAACAACGAACATTTGCTAAGTACTTACTATAAGGCAGGTACTCGCTAACCAGATGTAATCTTTTATAACAGGTACTATGACCTCATTCTATAGATGATGGAGCTGAAATGTAAAGAGGTTAAATATTTATGCATTTATGCAGTTTATGAGTGAGAGGGAGGATTTAAACCCCTGCTAATCTGGCCCCAAAACCTATGTTCTCAATAATTATATTGCTGCAGAAGATGCCTCTGGGTGGCCCTAACAACTGTCACGAAACCCATCCACTAAGAGAAATGCTAAGCACTTGACTTCATAAGGTTGTCATTTGTGTTCACAATGAATACCTACCATTCATTCTTATTCTATGCACAAGTTTGGGAAGCAACAAAATTAGAAGGAACATAGTTAGAATTAGGCACACTCATACCCTGATACCCTGTAAAAAAAGGAAAAAATATATTTTCTGTATTTATGTTACATATGTAATAAATATATATATAGCACATGCAAGGACTCAAAACTTAGACCAGAAGACTGGAAAACTTTACTGTAGGGCCCAAGGCCTGGATCCATCTCAAAATACCTCAAGGGCTTCATATGCAAGAATGAGTCATTAAATTAAAACCCAAATAAAAAACAGATTAATTTAAGAGACTATATAGTGTACAATGACTATGGAAGTCATGGAATATTAAGAAAGATGTTCCTTTCCTGAAAGAATTCAAACCTATAGAATAGGCCTCAGTTACTCAAACAATTAAGTTTTGCAGGATATTTTAGCCATAGCCTTCAACACCATGTCAGGATATTCTGAGATGCCAGCCTGCCAGAGTCTGAGACCCCGAAGGCACTGAGCCCCAGTAAATTCCTGGCTAGGTAGCTATGGTGTCTGTAATAGCCTTGCTTGTTCATGCTCAATAAAACCATATCATTTAGAAGAAGGACTCAGACCGAGTGGCATAACCTCCCTCAGTAATGCACAGGATGAGGAAACAGAGGGAGCCAGGTGAAACCAATATGGCCACGTTTCCTCACATCACACCCCTCTGAGTTCATCACTTCTATGAAAAAAGAATCAGATTTGAATTGCTCCCAATATCTACTGCTCTGATCTCCATTAAAGAGGGCAGCCAAATGGCGGCGAAAAGAGACATCTGGGCTGGAGACGGGGAGGGAGAAGGCTCTCCTGGGGAAGAGGAGGCAGAGTGGGCTGCTTTGGTCAGAGGTGGCCAGGCAATGCTGCCAGCTCATTATCATTTGTTCCCAGCCTAAACACCAGCAGCAAGAGCCCCATCAGTGCTAAGAGCACTGAGAGAATGATGCCAAGGAAGGCACAGAGGTAGTGAAACATCCGCAGTGGTGCTTGGCTGAATATCTGCACCTCCACCTCAAGTAGAGGAAAAGACATGAGGCTCTCCATGGCAGGGACCATGCCTTTGGCCCCACTGTTTTCCCATAATCTTGCAAGGAACTTGACACAGAAGAGATGCTCATAAAACATTTGCTGGAAGCAGCAACCAGTGGAAAGGTAGCAGCCCTACCCCTTCTATCAAACCTGGGAAGATTCCACAAGCTTCCTCTGGCTCCCCAAACATACTGAGGCAATTGGGTGTACATCTGATTTCAAGGACAGAGTTGCTGTCTATTTTTAATAAAGAAGCAGCTTGAGTGAATCCCGGTACTCTCCTACTGCCTTTTGTTTGCTTGAGCAAGAATCTGGACTAATTTCAGGCTTCACTTCATTTTAGTAATAACTGAAATTTAATCAGGGTTGCAAATTCTTTGCCTCTGTCTCTGTCCCTCAGCCTGCCTCCCTTCTTCCCTCCTCCCTCTTTCTCTCCTACCCCTCCCTTTTCCTACTTTTGGAGCCTCCCCTCTCCCCCTCGCCCCCCCATTATCGTCCTCCTCCCTCTGACTCAGTGTACTTCTCTGCCTCTCTTCTCTTTCCTTCCCTCTTCCTCCCTTCTTCCCACTCTCTCTGTCTCTGCTTCCTCCTTCTGTCCCTTTCTCTGTTTCCACATCTCTGTCACCAGACCTCTCTGTCCCCGTTTGCCCTCCTTCCCCACTCCCTCTGCCTCCTGCCCCTTGCTGCCCCTTTCCTGATCCCCAATCTGACCCCCTCTGACCCCTCTCCTTCCCCCCATCTCTCTCTGCCTCCTCTCTCTCCCTCTTTCAGCTAATACCTAAATCTCACACTCAGAGATACACACATTGAACTAAATAGCTCATTTTAAAAACTGTGTCAAGATTATAACATTTTGTGTGTGAGAATGAAAGCTGTCCTCTGGGAATTTTTTTTTAATTGTGCCCTAAAAATTAAACTCTATGTAAACAGGAATTAATTTTACTTTCCCACCTTTATCTTGGTAAATGAGTATGTGTGTATCTGATTTTATGTAGAAGTTTTTTTTTTACTGTTCTTGTCCCCTAGAGAAAATGTAGTTTGGAAGCAAGAGTGACTTGGAATTGGACTTTTAACAAAGTATCTAAAAATTCCATTTGCCCTGAGAAGGTTTATATCAGAGGAACTGCCACGTGGGTCACTTGTTCTAGGAAACTTCCTAACTAAGAATTCTTACCTTTTCTGGGGGGACAGAGAATTGATTTTTGTAACCTATTGGTTGTGCTGACACAAGGTAACAAGCATCCTCTGGTATTGCTTCTCTGTTGTCACTAATTTACACTGTCTTGTAATATACATAAGAAAGACGGACCAAGAAACTACTATTTTAAGTATGGAGAAAATCTACATTCACTGTTCAGCCCTGTAAGGAACTTACACGGTACAGGGCCAGGGCAGGCCATGACAGGAAGCTACTAATAAAGTTTCTTTTTCATTTAGGCACTAAGGGAAAATAAATACCACAAGAGACAATGATTGAGCCAGTCAGGTACATGGAAGAATTTTAACATTAGCATTTTTTTTGCTTTTCACACTCAGTTTAATCATGGCCCTTCTGGGTTAACAGAGAGTGTGGGTGGGGTACAATGAGGTTAATGCATGTTCAACAGTTCCAGAAAAGATAAATGGCTGCTCTAGTTTCTCATCTTCTGAGCCGCATGAGTGAATGCTGCAGTCAGGGTCACCGCACTACAAGCCCCCCGCATGCTCATCCTCACCTGGAAAAGCCGTTCAGAAAAGGAACAACCCCGGATGAAGCTGTGCAGGTTTTATGGTCCGGCAGTCCTACCGCTAAATTCTAGATCCAGCCCTATTAGCTGCATGATGCTAAGAAAGTCAGTATTCTCGAAGCCTCAGTTTCTCCATTTGTAAAAGGAGTATGAGGGCACCTAGCTAATGTAGTTGTTGTGAAGATGAAATCAAATGAACACTGTAAGAAAAACAGCATGAAACCTGGCTCTCAATACATCTTAGATCACTACCATCTCCGCCATCGTCATCACCTCCTATACCACCACCATATCCAAAACCATCACCTCCAACAACACCAACACCACAACTACCACCATCATCACCACCGGCTCCAACACCAGTGCCACCACGACTGGCGTCACTACTGCTACCACCATCGCCACCACCATATCCAAAACCATCACCTCCAACAGCAGCACCATCACCTCCACTGCCGGTACCATCACCACATCCAAAGCTACCACCACCATATCCAAAACCATCACCTCCACAGCAGCACCATCACCTCCACTGCCAGTACCACCACCATATCCAAAACCATCATCTCCAACAGCACCACCATCACCGCCACCGCCGATACCACCACCATATCACACCTCCACTACCACCACCACCACTACCATCATATCCAAAACCACCACCTCCAACACCATCACCACCACCATATCTGCCTCCACCACCCTTGCCACCATCTACAATCACCACCCCAATCACCACTACCCCTGCCACCATCTACCACCATCATCCTCATTTTACAGGTGAGGTAAGCTTGAATAATCTCCTGAAAATCACAAAGCTTGGAGGAAACCAAGGTAGAGCTCAAACTTGGGTGTGGACTCCAAGTTGAGGACTCCTTCTAAGTCCATCTTTATCTCAGGGAGTCTAACATGGAAAATGGAGTGGTCTCAGTTTCAAGGGTCATCGCAGGGCTTCAAGAGTACCCAGAACTCCAGATCCCTCACGCCTCAGCCTCCTGGAAAGAAAATATCCCAGGCTGTTTCATTAATACCTGAATCACCAGGTACAGTGAAATTCCCCCGGGTGCCTTGCTGTGAACAGCAGCCTGAAAGGCGAAGTTCTGTGCTGGGCTCCGTTTTTGCCCCCTACCTCCATCTCTTCAGCTGTCACCAAAGAACACAATGTCCATTCCCCTATCTGGCCCTGCAGAGACATTGTGAGAAGGAAAGAAAATGTCATCTAGAGCACAAATCCTCAGGAAAAGGCAGGAAATGAAAGGCATTGTTTATTTCGCCTGGCTCTACAGTGAGACAGCTGTATAGACCTGGGAAAAGAATGAGCTGTGGCTGGCTCAGCCTTTGGCAAATAGATGGGTATTACGTAGGCAGTCTGTCGAGCCAGGAGAGGAAGCAAAGGAGGAGATTTCCTTTAATTCTGCCCGTATTGTTGACTGCTTGCTTTCCCTCCCAGGGCCTTCTGGACTCCCCCACTACCAGAGCAGAAAGTGCAAGGCCGTGTGGGAAGCCAGCAGCTAAAGCCACTCGCTGCCACAGCTATGTGCTTCCTTGGTCAGCCCCTCCCACAGGGCTGCCCCCTGCAGGCTCGCCCTGAGCAGTTATAAAGATCACTGCTAGTGGGGCACCCGGGTGGCTCAGTTGGTTAAGCGGCTGCCTTTGGCTCAGGTCATGATCCCAGGGTCCTGGGATCGAGCCCCGCGTCGGTCTCCCTGCTCGGCAGGGAGCCTGCTTCTCCCTCTCCCTCTGCTTGCCTCTCTGCCTACTTGTGCTCTCTCTCTGTCAAATAAATAAATAAAATCTTAAAAAAAAAAAAAAAATCAGTGCTAGTGCCATTCACCCTCCTTACATTTGGCTGTCCTCTCTTCCTTTCCTGCCACCTGGCCTGAAGCCGCTTCTATTCTATCCTTGCAAAGATGACACTTAAGAATCGCGTGGCGTGTATAATGTAATAGGAGCCTAACGGCTTTCCCATGCCCCCAGGATGAACCTCCCATGAGCAGATGTCAGGAACCATGACAGAACATGATGGAGATATTTTATGGGAAAGCCTCTACAGTTCTCAAGATACTGTAACCCACAGACAAGTCTCCATACCTCAGCTAGTAAGAACAGAGCAGCATAACAACAAATAATCCCATGATAGGTGTTAGACCCCCAAGGTTGTTCCATTCAAAAGAATTAAGCATGCCTAAATCTCTTTCCCTGGGTTACCAGTGTCCTCAGGAAAGAAACAAAACAAACAAACAAACAAAAGAAGAAAGGAAATATGTTCCCACTTCACCATTTAGTGTAAAATCTGCTCAGGCTTTACCAAGATGGTGGCCGTGCCCGGCTAACTGTGAAAAAAATGGGACAAGAGTGGGAGGTGCAATGAATTAAGGGCTGCTCAAGGGGGTACAGGATTCATGTAAGTCAAAACCATCCCTAGAGAACAAGCACTAATTCACAAAGTACAAAACAAAATATTGACCAGTGTTATTAGAAATCTTGTAAATTTTCTTTAGAAATACAAGAGGCAATCTGGTAGAGAGGGGCAAGCACATGAGCTTTCTTTTAAAAAAGTAGATCAGCTCTTTTATTTATATTTACTTAATTTAATATAAAACTCTTAACATGAGATCTACCCTCTTAACAGATTTTAAGTGCACAGTACAATAGTACTAACTATAGGCACAATGTTGTACAGTAGCTCTCTAAAACTAATTCATTTTGCATTACTGAAACTTTATACCCGTTGATTTGGACCCCCTCCCCATTTCCTCCCTCCCCCTGGCAACCACCATTCTGCTTTCTGCTTCTAGGAGTGACTATTTTAGGTATCTCATATAAGTAGAATCATTAGGTGTTTGCTCTTCTGTGACTAGCTTAAAGGGACATATACTCAGATTAATTTAAATACCTTTGTGACTATTTAAAATCCCATTAAAGAAAATCAATGTTCATTGAGTCTTTCATTCAGTTTGATAACCATCCCATCTATTTAGTGAAATGGTCCATACTTTCAGGTTTACCAAGATACTACTCCATCTTAAAAAACACCATATTTTTCTCTCCGGTTATGCCTTCTGTCCTTCAAAAGCAACTGCAAATATTTTGTCCAAAATTAAGACTTCTGCTACAGCGCCCACCATGTCTTCATAATGATGTGTGTACCTATCAAAACATGAGTTATCTCACCATCTCCCATTTTAGAGTATAAGGAATAGATTTCTTCTGTTCCCTTCATAATAACTAGCCCAGTACTGGGCACAACTCAGTTAGCTTATTAAGCATGTGCAGAGTGATTGATATATAAATTCTTTTCTAGCCTTAACCAAGTGAAGTAATCATCCCCCTATGGAATGGCCTTGAATGATGATACAGAAAAGAGTCCATAATTTAAACACTTCAGTGTGTCTAAACTACGATATCTCCTCATTTGCTAAGATAAAATTTCTTTACATAACTATATTATAACCCTAAACTCTAATTAGCAGTGGGAAAATGAGATTACAACAGTAAACATGGCAATTTGGTTGACATAGTAAACAACCCTGCTGCACATAATCAATTTAGGCTCCTGGCAATGTTGAATGGGAAGTCAAAATGTTTTTTGGCTCTTACCCTGTCTTATGTTTGTAATAGTTCTGCATTCATGAAAACATACGCATTTATAAAAACACTTCTTGTAGTTATAATTTAGATTTGCAGATGATACTACATGTGATTTGGATCTAAGAAGAGATAAATATTCCAGTCTGAAAAGCAGAAAACCATTAAAATCCTAAAATCATTTCATCTAAATTTCTTACATTAGCATATTACCTAAGGAAGTTTTATGTCAATATAAAATCATGGTTCCATCATTTTAATAGGTTAAACGTAGCAAATAAACTTCTTCTTCCATAAAGTAAATCTTGAGTATGTTGGATTCATACACGTACTAATGGCCTTTCTTGTCTAACATTATTTTCTGTAGTACTTTTTCATCGTTTCTGATTCCCCCAAAGACACAAAATTATTCTTCTGTTCTGACCACTTCAAGTTTTCTTACTATTTTTGTTTCATCTCTTTTTTTTCTTTTTCTTTCTTTCTTTTTTTTTTTTTTTTACAGCTGCCTGCTTTCTTGTATTACACATTTGTCCTACTCTCCGAACTGAATTGCTCTCTCATAAAGCTAGGTCTTTACTCCCTGGAATTCTATACAGCAAGAACAGAATACTGGTAATATAGGTAGCAAAAACAAAGTATTTATTTTCCCTGGAGTATAATAATAATAATTCCATACAACCTTTATAATACCAAAATTTTATTTCTTTTCTCTTTCTTTCTCCAGAAAAAGCAATATAAATATTTAGTGTCAAACAGCTATATTTGTTAGGATGTCTTGCATATCATATTTCCTAAAATTAATGAAGTCACAATCATACTTGAAAACATTAATAATTGTGGAAGCAAAATTAATTTTGGACAGGTCCATTGATTAATAAATTATGCTGTAGCTAGGAGCCCCCAGGAAACTGATTTGCTAAGCGATATATTCCATGCATTTTCCAACCTGCATACCTCATCTTTCAACTCTGTATTTTAAATAGGTAATAGTAAATGCTCATGATCTTTTGAGTCCTCCTCCAAAAGTATTGCTGTTGGGTTATAACTAAGTAATTGAATTTGATTTGTATCTACATTAGTTAATTAACCTTATTATTTTCCAGAACAGTCAAGCTCATGTTAGACCCTGGAAGACCAAACAACATTTTGTAATAATCATTACCACTAAACTAGCATCATTAAAAAACAACCATTAGTAGCCCTTCAAATTTGTGGATATCACCTACCAAACCACAAATCAAATTAACATGCTCTTCATTTATTTTTTATTAGCTGTTAACATTAGGCAGAATTCCCTGTTGAAAGTCAAGATTAGCTGGCATGGGCTTAGTATTTGTCATTGTTTGAGTTTATACAAAAGCACGTGCTAATTGTTAATTATATCGATTAACGTGTTTTGCATTATAATTTTAAAATGTCTTGCCGAGAATACACTTTATTTAAGACTACAAGCACCACTTATCACTTATCAGTATCTTTCTCAGATACAGATTTTGATCTTAAAAAAGGTCAAGTTGAAATAATTCAACTCATTTATATAAAAATGTGAATGAATAGGCAAAGATATGCTTAATTATAAATTTAAATGACTTCTACAAAAATAAGATCAGGAATAAATAAGATTAGGAATCTATCTTGTTCTTGAAACCGAAGAATCAATAAAGCTGACTGCCTGTTGATCTCCATTCCTGATTACGTTGGACCCAAGGTAGAAATATCTACCTTCCTTAATGGCTTTTTAAAATAGGTAAGCTTTAAATCCAGGCTTTTCCAAGCATCTCTTTATGGTCCTCTGGAAAGAATCATAAATTCTGGCTTTGTGCACAACATTAAACAAACAAAAAGAAGATTTTAATAGTTAATAAAGTTCACTGGCGTCAACAGTCCTCTCTATATATTCTAGGTTTTTAAGAAAGTCACCTCTCAAGATTAACTATGGAACTGGATGAGACATAAATTCATTTTTCAAGAAAAACTGGGTTGAAGTCCACATGGTTCAGCTTCACTGCCTGATGACAAACTCTGTCGCTTGGGTCTGACTGTGGGGACCTGGCATTAGAAACAACTTCCAGAGGAAGAATGATCCATGAAGAAGAAGGAGGAGGAGAAGAAGAAGAAAAACAAGGGATCTTTGATAATATCATGTTTTTCTAGAAACATTATGTTGTAATCCTTGGTGCCTAGCTGAAGGCTACGTCCCAGTCACCTACACAAATTTATTTAAGCAGCAGATGTAGTAAGCATCTACAAAGCTTGTCAGCACTCTATAAGGTCAGGATGAAGACTCTTTAAAATTAAAATTCTAGAAAAAAGAAAAAAATGGAGGGCTGTAATTTTATTCCACTGATAAATAAAATGTTTGACATCTCTAAAATTTCATATTTCAACTTAGTCAATAAAATACAGTAAGAGTTTTATTAAACTAGTAACTAGTGATTGATCTAGAATACTCCTAAGAACACACACATACACACAGATGGCATGCCAATAATTCTACCCATTCTTACCAATCTTCACAAGATATTTAAATTTCTGAAGCTGGAATTTGGCAATATTCCTTCCTTAGCAAGAATTAAATCAATTTAATGGCATAGGGTGAATGTTTTAAATGGAGCTTGGCAGAATAAATTATCCCATCAAATCACTGTCAGTCTTTTTTTTTCCTTCTTCTTCCTCTTCTACACTGTGTCCAAAAAAAGGTTATTTATTTACAGTTTGGTAATGTCCTGGACAGCAGAATAGATAAGGAAAGACTGCCTCTCAAATAAACAAGTACAGAGCCATTAGCAAAAAGCAAGACCAAATTTTCAGGAGAAAACATCCTAAATAAAATGAATACACAAACAAGACAAAACACCCATTTGGTCATATTTTAGTGCTACCCTTGTGAGTTCATTTAATAATATTCAATACTCCTTTAGTAACATGCAATATACTTTTACATGGATTACAAGTGCTATCTAATACAACAGGGTTCAATAACTGAAAGGATTAGAAAATATAATGAGAAAGAATTCCTAACAAAGGAATAAAGTTTATGAGCTAACATGGGCAGGCTCCCATTCAATGCAAGGCCTCTGGGAAAATCCTTCCTTAAGTATGCAGGATATTCATTTGCTTTTATACTATTATCTTTCAGTAAAATACATGCCCAACAAAACACACTTCAACACGTGGAACATTAACAATATAAGAACCAACATAAAATAGATATTCATCCAAAGTTACCCCCCACACATTTAAGGTGGATATTATAATCTCTGCTTTGCTTGATTTCATCATGATACCACACTCAGTAATTGTTCATCTCTATAACACAACATCAAAGAGAGGTAAAGAGGAAGGCCTCTGCAAGAAAATCTCTTCCCTCTGCCCATTTCCCCCTCGGCCCCCTCCACCCTCCACGTTCAGCAGGAGAAATTTCATTTTGCAGTCAAATGCTCTACCACTGAGCTATACCCCCAGGAGAAATTTCATTTTGGAGAGAATGTACTTGGCATTTGACATATCACATAACATTTACTCAAGAGTTAACCATTTTTAGAACAAACTGTTCTATATGTACTTTTTTCTTTCCTGGAAATTCTTAAGTTGCCAGTGATTCGACCAACATAATCATTCATTTGAATGTCCTTTGCTGTACTACAGATATCATAAATAATTTCCTTCCTCCCTCCCTTCCTTCCTTCCTTCCTTCCTTCTTCTCCCTCCTTCCTTCCTTCCAGTTTGGACACTGCTCATTGAGTCAGCTTTCTGGTTTGCATTTGGTGAGGGTAATGCCCCCTCCCAGACAAAGAAGAAGGAATAGCTCTGAATAGCAGCTGTCATGGTAGAATCATTGCACAACCAGGCACTTGGTGTTACAACGTTGGCAAGTGTCACTGTAAAGTGTCAATAGGAAGAGTAAATTGTTCCCAGTTCTTTTCTTTGACCTGTTCCCTGTCAACTAGGATGCTTGGACAGAATCTTATTCTCTCCCCGTTACTGTATCCGTAGGGTAAAAGGGTTTACTTAACCACGGAAAATAAAAATAGACTAGATCTCCATAACAATTATATGACTTTTCCCACATTGGCATAAGACTAAAAAAAGCAGGACTGGTCATCAAGTCACAATTAAGCATTAGCATGTAAGCAGAAACATTATCTTAGATTGTCACAAAAACACAGCATCAGATAAAAGCAGCAAAAAAATGTTCCAACCAGCCCTGGTAACCAGGAAATTCTTTTCAAAGGTGTTTCCTTTTTGAGCTTTCCCAATTTGTACTCAGTAATAAAGTTGGGGACCTAATGTGATGTTCTAAATGTTCGCTTTCGATAAATAAATAAATAAATAAATAAATAAATAAATAAATATTCCCTTTCTGTGTATATATTATGTGATTCAAAATAGAATATAAATTTTCCAACCCATCATAAGCAGTTTGATAAATTGTGTCACAGAACTCATTTTATCATAATTGCTATAATGTACTTAAAATACGCAAAAGCACGGAAGTTAAAAATAAAACCAAATTAAGATCTCCGTATGGAGCATATTGGTAAGTGTGGCACAGCAGGGATAGTTTTAAAGTGGTCTTGTATAGCAAATATTCCATTCTTTGTGTACCATTTAGTTTTAAAAAAAAAAATCGCACCCACTCTCCCATCCACCAAGGCACTCGACCCCATGTGTATGTATAAAAAAAGAACTTACACAATTTCATCGTTCTGGAATTCGAGCTCTCCACAAGTGTCCTCAAAGTCCTCCCCTCCGCCTCTGGCAGTCCCTTCGATGGTTTTATAGGGAACGATAACATTTCCTCGAGCTCCAGATGTTCTCAGTACCTTCACCTCCATAATGCCAATGCTCTCACTCACGTGAGTCACGGGCTCCTCAAAGGTAAAGATGCCTGCGTGGTCATCATCAAAAATGGTCACAGTGGCGGTGGAAGGAGATCCGAGGCAAACGAGTGTAGAAACATGATTGGCTTCCAGGATGCCATCTTCTGAGGCTTCCGAAGATACTTTAACATTGCTCAAATGCACCAGGAAATTTTCATCCTCCTCAAAGATATCGTCATCGATGATGCCAACTCTGATTTCCTTCTGGGTCTCACCAGGCTTGAAGACCACAGTTCCTTCGGTAAATTCATAATCAGACCCAGCATTGGCTGTGCCATCCTCTGTTCTGAAGTCAACAAACACAGTGTTAGTCAAATCACCACCTCTGCGGATAATGGTCAGGGCGACGGTACCACAGTTCTCCAGACACTGATAGGTCCCTTGTTCAAAGAAGATCTTACTCACAGGGTCATTTTCAGCCACTTCAGTGTTGACCTCATGCATGCTGACAGCCTTCCTTGCCTGGTCGGCTGCATGCCTCTTTAAAATGTTGCCAGCTCCAGTCATCAGGCGAGTAGCTTGGATGCGGTAAAATGCTCGACTTTTTTGCTGCTGACTTAGGACTTGGTAGTTAGCTAGTTCTATTAATTGCTCGATTTCTTTCTCTGGATGCTTCTGCTTGAGCTCCTTCAGAATCCGAGCCATTTCTCGCCTAGCCTCTTCATCATCTTGGTCCCTCTCATCGACCTCCAGAACCAGAGCACCATCTAAAAAATTGTCAACATGGGAATTGACCACTTTCCCATCCATTTCAATTTCGGTCTTGGAAGATGGCCTATCTCCTTCATGCTCAATAATCATTCCCCTCTGCTTGCCAGCCCGATACCTCTTGTAGACATACTTGTAAAACAGAAGCCTCCTATCTGCTACCCAAGCGAACACGACGCAGATGGGAAAGAAGAAGAAGGTAAGCAAACCTTCCCAGACCTCCACGACCCCAGGAGAGATGACAGACAAAATAATGTAAAGCCAGGTATAGGCAAAGATGCTCCAGGCTGCCGTCACAAAGAACACACGCAAATGCTTAATCTTCCTCGTCTCTCCGTCTGGGACCACGTAAACACAAAGTGCGATAATGATGAACATATTGAATGCAGCACTTCCCACAATGGTGCTAGGACCCAAGTCTCCTGCAGTGAAGTTATGGCCACACACTTCAATTACTGAAAGGAGAATCTCTGGAGCAGAAGATCCCAAGGCCATCAAGGTCAGGTTGGAAACGGTCTCATTCCAGATCCTCACAGTGGTCTTGGTGGTCTCTCCATTGGGTTTCTTTATGGTTATTTCTTTTTCTTGAGATGTGATGACTTCTATAGAGGACATGAACCGGTCGGCAATGATAGAGACTCCGAGAAACATGTAGACCATGGCCACAAAATACACAGTAGCTCTAGCAATTTTGTCTCCAAAGGAAGGGTCTTGGGGCTCCCAAATGGGTAAAATCACCCCTTTCTTACAGTAATACGAGCCAGTACACTCGCCGGTTTCATTGCCTTCTCCTTCCATTTCTGTCTCAGCACTTACAAGGTCCACGTGGGAAAATAAGAGAGCCACAATGGCTAACAGATGACATCCCAACGAAAAGGTAGGTGAGAGTCTTAACGGCAGCATGTTGTACAATGGTAGACTTCCAAGTGTCCCAACCTACTGGTAAAAATAAGATGGAGGGAGGGTGGGGAAAAAAAAATCACATCATCAGAGCCAGATCCAAAACATGACCAATTACTGATTTTTATTGCTTTTACCTGATTTGTTTATATTTGACTACCATCACACCTGTAGTGAATCATTAGTCTAAGTATCCATCAGTGATTAAGCAATCCTTTGTACCATTTATAACTCAATGTCTCCACGTATGGATTTTCTACCTGTAGTCTCCATTCACTGAGCAATGTACACAATTGACTTATTGGAAATGAAAAGTTCAATTATAGCCTTGCCTTGTTGAATACATAGTTATGCATGCTAAGAGCCAATAAGGGGGGGGGAACCTTTTGATGCATTAAATAATTTTCTCCTTGTTGCTAATGCAGATTTTCTTTTAAATTTTGGTTAGTACAATCACCTTCCAGAAACTGTTTCATTACCAAAATCACCTTATTAAGATTGATGCTTTAAAGTTCAGACTCTAAAAACCAGCACAAGGCCTCCTGATGATCTTAAATTCTGGAGCAGACCTTATACCTCATTTTTTGAAATCATGTCCTATTGCTCCAAACTTACTTGGAAACACAGAGATATCCTCAAGCTTTCCTACAAAGTCAATGGTAGTTGTACTTGAGGGGGAAAAAAATCTTCTGTAATGCAATCTTTCCACACACTAAGTACAGTTTTTAAAAGCATATATTTTTTAAAGATTTTATTTATTTATTTGACAGAGAGAGAGAGAGAACAAGTAGGCAGAGAGGCAGGCAGAGGGAGAGGGAGAAGCAGGCTCCCCGGTGAGCAGGGAGCCCGATGCGGGGCTCAATCCCAGGACCCTGGGATCATGACCTGAGCCAAAGGCAGCCGCTTAACCGGCCGAGCCACCCAGGCGCCCCTAAAAGTATATTTTGATGAGAGCACATTTCCTCCTAATTTTCAGCAAGCCCAGTGCTCCTGATATGTTAGCAGCCGGGCATCTGGATCTTGAAGCACAGCTCCTCACATCTGGGGACAGATCTCGCTTTAGAATCTGCAGGCTGTCCACAGCAGGAAAGGGAGATAAATAGGCCTGGGTCTAGTTGTGTGTTAGGACTCCTGTCTGGCAGGCTGTGAAATCAGCTTTACCAGCCATAAAATGTTCCTTCTCAGTGTTGATGTCATCCTTTCCATGGTCATTCTAAAACACATATTAGTTCTACAGAGGGTTCAAGTGACCAAAAAATACAGGAGCAATAATTCCATCTAAATTAGTTCATGTGGCAGAACAGCGGTGACCACAAAGTATACATATGATGAAGGGCTGGAGGCAATTGGAAATAGAGCAACAGAGTCACTGAGCCGCACAAAGCTTGGTAAACAAAGCCAAGTGGCGGACTGAAAAACCATGGTCTGAATTCACCCACCAGCTCAGGCAAAACGCCACCCTGCCCATACATCACTTCTGCCTCTAAGGCTTGAAAGGTGCTGACAGAGAGGAGGGTCTGCTCCAAGTCAGGGAAGCAGTTCGGAAGGCCAGTTCAGACATCAGATAAAGTGGTGGCAAGAAGGGAGTCCTAAGTCAGAACGTAGCCTTGTGGCCTGATAAAAAGTTCATAGTGGAGCTAGACTGGAGCCTTCCATAGCCTGGGGTGGTCCGAGAGCCACCCACACACTCACCTACGTTCGCTGCTCATGGCATGCAGTGGAAATTCACCAGGGCCCGGGAGGAAGCCCCTGGCCCAGCACATTCTGGCAGACCCTCAAAGAGCCCACCATTTGCCTAAAGCCCCTTTTAGCTCATCACTATGAGTAGATGAGCTTTGACATTTTTCCCAGATGAACACACAGCAGAGGGCTGAGATGGCACAATTACATTCTGCATAAAAGGCTGAAAAATAGAAAAAGCGTATTTCCAAAATATGCAAGATTCATGGTCAGTGAGTCTACTTATTCAGTCACTACAGGGCTTAGGTGGGATCACCACCTAAAACAAGGAGACACTGAAGCAACCTACAAGAGTAGTGGAAGGTCTAGCTCTAAATCCATCATGCAGCCATTTATTCCATAACTATTTATGAGTGCCGCCTAACTATGTGTTTTAGAATCATTTGCTAGGCTCTCTTCTAGGTCCTAAGAGTTCATCAGAGAATTAAAAAACAAAAAACCAAAAAAACACAAAGTCTCTGTCCTTGCAGACCTTATATTCTATCGGGGAGGAAACAAACAAATGAATATAAATGTCAGATGCTAAAAAGCGCTGGAGGGGTAGGGGCGGAAGCAATGTTAATTAGGACAGGGAGTCTGCCTGCATGAGTGTGTGTGTGAGTGTGTGTGTGTGTGTGTACACACATGGCATGCAGGATTTTATACTGGATGGTTAAGGAAGGCCTCTCTGATAAGGAGACATTGGAGCAAAATCCTGAAGGAAGTAAGAGACCAAGCCTTGTGGATATCTACAGGAAGAGAATTCCAAGCAAATGCCAAGACCCTGTGGGACTTGTCTTTGCATCGTCTAGGAAACACAGAGGAACCAGTGTGATGAGAGGGCCATGAGCCAGGGGAACAGGGCTCTGGAGCTGGGAACACACTGGGCATGGATTATGAGGGGCCTGGAGGCTACCACAAGGCACTGGCTTCAATTGTGAAAGAGATGGGACTCACTAGGAGGTTCTGGTCAGAAGTGTGGTATCAGCTAATTTTCCTATTAAATACATCTTTCTGCTGGTTCCGGAAAGAATAGAGTATAGGGATAAGGGAGGAAACAAGAAGACCTGTTTTTGCCTTTTATAAAAAAATCCGAATTATAAATGATCCCAATGCCTGGCAGGTATAAAAAATGATACAGTAGAGATCTCAAATTTAGAAAAGGAGAAAGAAACAATTTGTAGTGACCCTTTGGAAGATTTACAACTTCAAATGTCTTGGGAACCTGTGAGAATCAGAAAGGTTAAGTATTTGCTCCCAGAGAGTAGTATGGAAAAGAGAGAGTAAACACAGAACAGAGATTCCAACCTATGCCTATCTCTAGGACTGATATAATCAACCACTTCCTTCAAATTCCTGCCAAATCTCATCATTCCATTTTCACATTTCAGCCAAAATGAGCTTCCTGAAGTACAGATCTGACTCTCTTACTCCCCCTTAAAGCTTTTCATGGGTTGCCCCTTGCCCTAAAAACAAGCCCAATCCCCTCAATAAGCTGTTCAGACCTTTTAGGATCTAGCCTCTGAGTTCTAGAATATGGAAATTCTTTCCATTCCCTGACCACGACAACACTTTCTTACCTCCGGGGCTTTGAGGATTGTGTTTTCTGCGCCCCAAATTATTTTGTTTCTTAGAAGCAAATGTCAAAATGGCACAACAGCAAATCATGGTCAGTTGCCCAAGAGAGTAACAGTAGGTTTTATTCATAATCACGACAGCAGACACTATGCTAAATTCTTTATATGCAGTATTGTATCTAATACTTAACACTAGCCAACATGGCTATTTTACACAGCTCCTGGTGTTGCCATTTCCATTACGGCCCATGAGGATGGCACCACCTGGAGTTGTGCAATGCACAGTGCCCTAACAATGACCCTATGCAGTAGATATTATTAGCCCATTTCGGAGATGGGATCACTGAGGATCAGACAGGTGAAGTGCTTGTTGGAACTCAGACAGAGAGGAAATTCCTGAACTAAGATCCAAACCCTGGTCTGTCGCTAAGACTGATATTATTAACTGTTCTATAAGAGCATCCCTGATAGTGTATGAAGTCATCTCAGAGAGTATTGGATTTGGGCTCGGACTGACCTATTGGAAAACCTCTTGGTTTCCATGCAGGGTAAGGAGGGCCTCAGTAGCAAAAGTCCCATGGAAGGTTTCCAACAGTCTGGCTTTTATCTTATGGATTAGAGACTCCAACAGACAGGCATCAACAGCTGTGATGTAACGTGTGGGCTGGCACGCTCCTAGAGACAGCTGCCTTTCACCTGCCGGGTTTTTAGCAATTACCTGGCCATCTCTTCCTGCACACATTCTCAGAGAAATCTCTTAGGTCAGCCAAAAAAAAGCCCTCCCCCAACCCGCATCTCGCAGTTGCTCTTGGCCAAAAGGGTACAGATGTCTAAGAGTGGATGCATCTGTAAAAATTCCCATCAGAGAAAAAGGAAGGGGCTTTCTGAGGTTAAGTCCAAAACATCACAATTATATTCAAAAGGTGGTAGAATTATAATTTGTGAAATCAGTGGACACAAAACACTGATACAGGTTTTAGGCAATGCAGCAACTGGAAAGAATTCTCTGGACTTCAGTTTCTTTATTATATTAATATCAAATTCAAATGTTTGGGAGGAGTGGGGACAGATATCATCTAAATGAAATGGACTTCTTCATTCTTTCCTTTCAGGGTCTTTCCTCCATCATCAGATTCAAGCAGATCTACCTGACCCTCTCCACTGTCTCCTCAAATGTGTATTTCCATAAAAATTCAGCAGGAAATAGAGGCTGCTAGTATGTTGTTCTGCTGCCTGGCTTTTTTTTATATTCTGCCCTGATCTCCTGAACTCTGTAACAAGGGTAGGCTGGTTTTCACGGTGCTTTCAGATCAACTCTTACGTCCTCAGCCAGTTCTTGCTTAGGAATAGCCATTGTGTCATCCAAATGAGCCTTCAGCACCATAGCAAGAAGACCCAGATTGTCTTCTGCTCACTATTTATTTTGAATCCAACAGACAACCCCAGCACCTACAGGGTACAGATGTGAAAGGCACATAATGAAGGACGGGGAAAAGAGATCCAACTGAAAAAGCCGAGACACCAGTGTTGAAGGGAGAGGTCAGAGGAAAAGAACATGCACCTGCAAGACAGATTTTTGGCAAACTGCCTTTGTAAAGAGTGAGGAAGAGCCCCCCACTGCAGAGGCCTGAAGAGACATCAGGCAGCAGAGCAATGAGTTCCTTGTGGGAAGCTGGAGCCAGGGTTGACCACCAAGGAGGACCTGGCTCGGAGAGAAGAAATACGCTTGGCATTCCCACCAGCCCCAGGCGCAAGGCGGCTGAATCTCATTCTATTGATTGTCAGCTGTGGTGATTCAAAGGAACTCCTTGACTCTCCCTCATCAGGACCTGGAATTGCCTTCTATGTAATTCTTGCTGGCTGAAAGCATCAAAGCAAAGCCATTAATTTGTTTCTAAGGCAACATTAAAGCAACCCTAAGTTCTTATCCACTACCGAGACAAGCACTTTCAAATGCTTTTAGACAAAGAGATGATGCCAGAGGATGACTTTCCTTACCTGACCATCCATCTAGGGTGCGAATTACTGGTCTGGCCAACAGACTGTGACCCTGTGTTACGATGGAGCTCTCTTCCCACAAGGACTCTCTGCTATTACTTTTTTTTTTATTTTCAAAGAGAGAAATTCCTCTTTGTTGCTTAATAAATTGGGACAGGTCCTCTAAAGTACAGGCAGCGAGAGGTCATTTAAGGGGCTCACGCTGTCTGGTTGAACGTATGAGACTCCAGTCAGGATCCTGTGCCATGGCAGGAAACACTCACCTCATTCATCAAAGGAAGCCACTGGGGTGATGGTCAGGCAATGCGGCCAAAAACAGAGAGATGAATTTAGGATTTTAAATAATGAAGAACTTATTGAAAAGTCATGAGATGCAATCCATGGCCCTTTCCCCTGCTTTGTTTTTCTATGTAGAACTTCTTCCTCTTTATGTGCTAATATAATTTATCTCATGGTTCTGTTTATTGCCTTTCTTTCTCTGATAGATGTAAACTCCGTACAGGAGGAGATTTCTGTCTCTTTTGTTCATTGATGGATCCCCAGTTCCTGGAGCAGAATCTGGCACATAAATGATACATAGCACCTGCTTATTGAATGAATAAAATAATTCTCGTCGGGTCATGTGCTGATTCACCAAATCTCTGAAGGTGAATCAGAATCTGGGAGCTGGGACTAGGCATTTGCATTTAAAAATGTGCTTGCGTGAAGCAGACGCCCCTAAAATGAGCAGATGCCGCTGAAAAGCCAATGGCAGTACTAAGTGGAGGAGAGGAAATGTGACTCAGGCTCATGGGCAGAGAACCTCAGGCTGGAAAAACTGACCTCCAGCATAGAGGAGATGGGGCGCTGACATTCCCCCCCACAACCTGGGGGCGGGTCCTCCTCCATGAGCCCTAGCTTGCTGATTTCTTTTGGAATGCCAAGTTCATCTGCTCTGCTGAGAGGGTCCTGATATTTCGGACATCCTCAGCAAAGCATATCTTCTCCTTCCAGTGCAATAAGAAGACATCTGGTCAAGCACCAACCAAAAACGAGCTCCATTATAGAAGCCTCATAAAAGGGAAAGTGCATCATGAATTTAAATATATCCACTCTGCATACCGGCATGGAAATAGGAGTAAGAGAAAGAAAGCTGGGGACTAAAGAGAGTCTTTCAATACTAAATAAATAAAGAGGAATTCAAAGGGAAGCTGCTCTGCTAATCTTGGGCCAGGACTGTCCTCAGATTCATTTTGCCAGTGCCAAGGACAGAGCAAGGGCCCCACTTACTGTCATAAATTGGCATTTATGACAATAATGACTGAAACCATTGACTGAGCACTTGCTTTGTCCCGGGTGCTTCACTGACTGCTTTGCATTCACTGTCCCTGACCTTTCTAACAATACCGGAAGGAGGTATTATCGTTCTCATTTTAGAAATGAGAAAAATAAATGGTTCATAAAAGTAAACTGACTAACGTCGTACAAACAGAAGGGAACTAGGATTTTGATCCAGGCACTTCGCATTAGTTATGCCATCGTGCTTTCCAAAATGGCAGCATCTTTTTGTTTGTTTTCGCTACCTAGGTGAACAATACTGTTCTCTGGTAGCAGAGAGCTCCCTACTTAGATACTTAGTGCAGAATAACCTTTCCATGCTGCCCTGCTTTCCCCCTGAATAAATGTATGTAGTTTGCACTACCTTCTCAAGAGCCTTCATGTTTGCCTCTCCTGTCTCATGCCTCCCCACCCGCTGACTAAGGGTTTTGTAAGCACTCCTATTCATCACGTAGCAAGGGAAAGATGATCCATTTGGGGGATCATCAGCTAAAATCTGAGGTCTGAAATCACTCCAAAGTCATGTAATAATCTCAAGGTTTTTCCATTTGGTCAGGAGAAAACAAAATAGAGAAAGGAATCCTAGCAGTGGGCAAGCAAAACTAAAATAAAAGATGGGTGGAGTTGGGGAGAATGATCCTGAATTTTAGCATAACAAGTGAATACTTTGCTCTAATAGCAATAAGTCAGTATTTTTTTTTTTTTCAAGAATTTCAACAGAGCTCACAAATCTACTGTCTTGGGGTCAAGACTTTTTTTTTTTTTTAATTTTAAACCAGTAAGTAATTCAAAGTGACAGGAAAACAACACATTCATTCATGGTTTTGTCTGCCAAGCTTTCTTAGCCACTCACATATGCCAGATACTGTGTTAAAAAGATGAATAAGATAATATTCTCCAAGAAGCTCACATTCTAGTGGGGTATTACAAAAGTCAAGGTATGAGTATCCTTTCTGGTACAGAACTCTTTCATTGCTAGAGAATCCCAGAAAAGGAGAGACCTTCCGGGCATTCAGAGAGTGAGATCATGGGTACACCTTGACACACTCAAAGTGGCCCACCTCATTCCCAGGTTAATGCACCTGAGCTCTTGGGTTAACACAACCAGGCTTCTAGAAACCTCAGACTGCTCAGCCTACAGTTCTACCACCCAGGGTTTTCAAGTGTCATGCATGAACTCCCGGAGTCAGGGCCTTGGATCACCTTGTCTGTACTCTGTGCATCTTCCAGGAGCCTTGTGATGGACAATAATAACTATTTCAGATAATAATTTGTTCACCATCCACCATGAAGAGAAAGAGCCAACTTTCTTTGATGTCTGACCTTCCACGCTGGGAACTAAAAAATGAGGTCACATGCATGCGTTTGTATCTAGGTCACCAAAAAAGATTTACTACCTAAAAATATTTTCCACGCTAGCTTGTTGACATTTCACCTTAAGAAACGTGTGTGTGTTTTTTCTGAGTGAAGGACAGCCCTCTCTATATTTCTACTTCTAGAAAGTGAACCAGTCATTTATTCATCAAGCATTCATTGAGTGGCATCTGTGCGCAAAGCACCAAACCAAACACTGAGGGGCTTACAGAGATAATTGCACGTGTGCCTGATGAACTGACAGTGTTCAAGCAACTCAACTAGTTACTCAAATGGCCATGAGTACTAGGAAGGATATGGAAGATTCCCTAAAAGGAGAGGATTGGAAGGATGACGAAAGCTGGAGAGAGTGAGAGGACATTCCAGAAGGAAGGAATGATGTGCATAAAGGCATAGAGCGCTGCTTCTTCAACTTAAGTTCACCTAAGAATCACCTGGGAACTTCATTAATATGCAGATACCTCGATGCTACCATCAGACATATGGCAGCTCTAAAGAGGAAACCCAAATCTGAACTTTAATAAGCACCCCAGCTGATTTGATATAGGCAGTCTTGGCACCACCCCTTAGGGACACTGACATAAAGGGCAGAACTGGGTAGAGAGAAGAAGGGGCGTGGGGTAACTTTAGCAAATACAGACCGCAGAGCACTGAGACAAGGTACTTGACCAAAGGTAGTGCCTAAAAATTAGAAGATAGTGTTTCTTGCCGTATCAGTAAAATGTCAATGTGAAATAATGTATCAGAAGGGCTTTCCTTCTCACAGCTGGGATTCCAGACAGCATCAAAATATGGAGCCCCTTGGTGAGTTTGGGGGATGACAGGAGAGAGGACGACGGAGAAGAAGGGACCCTAATAGGAGATCACAGGGGCCCCAAAAAGAGGAGGTTAAAGCATTGGGAGTAACTTACACCTACTTCATCATTTTGCCAAGGGCTAGTTCTGCCCTCTTTAAATAGAAACAGCTAAGGACTGCTAGGACACTACACCAATATGTGACAAAGACCCAGGATAAATGGAAGTCTTTGGAGACCTTCTATCCAGGTTTCATGCACAATTCCTGAATAAAGTAGACAATATGTAGAAACATAAACCCCAAACCTGAATGCTTGGGTGGTGAGGAAAATTGTGCTCTTTATTTTATTTTATTTTTAAGATTTTATGTATTTATTTATTTAATTGACAGAGAGAGAGAGAGAAACAGCGTGAGAGGGGAACACAAGCAGGGGGAGTGGGAGAGGGAGAAGCAGGCTTCCCACCGAGCAGGGAGCCCGATGCGGGGCTCAATCCCAGGACCTTGGGATCATGACCTGAGCTGAAGGCAGTCGCTTAACCAACTGAGCCACCCAGGTGCCCCGAAAATTGTGCTCTTTAAATCATAAGGTCTTTATGGGGGTATCACCGCTCCCTTTGTTCACCTCAACTCGAGGGTAAATCTTTGTAGTCACTTTCTGCATTCTAGTCTGTCTCTTGGGACTAGAGATGTTTAATACAGAATCTAATTTCAAGCTATGTGATAGGAACATCCAGAATGCCTTTAAAAAAAAAAAAAGCTTTCTTAACAAGGAAAATGCTGGTTATGTGAGCAGAGGCTGGTGAATTTCATCAGCTTTTTCCCTGAGTCATTAAGCTTCATCTTCAAGTAGATTGCTTTTCAGGAGATGGAACCCTATCAACTTGAAGTTTGTATGTCTTTTAAATTTTTCTGCATAGTGTCAAATCACAGTCCTTGAAAGAATAAGATGCTCTTGAAAAAAGCAGAAGAAAGAAGAAAAAAATATTTTTTTTAAATTCAAGTTAATAGATGCTCATGTAATGGTGACCCTTCGTCAGTATTCTGTGCAACCATTTTCTATAGTTTCTGACAATATACACAGTGACATGGCTCTAAGACCAGGTATTTATATACATAGAACAAATAAATTTTTTTAAATGGAAGCAGCTTAGAAAGGAACTGGCCAAACTTTAGTATTTACAGGAATAATTGAGTAGCTTATAGGAAAACATGAAATTTTTATACAAATCCCTGAGCACAGTTTATGAAACATAGTTTCTCCACTAGATAAAGAATCTAATGAATATGCCCTTTACACTAATCCCATATACCTGTATTTGAAGAATATTTGAAGAATCCACCTTCTCTGGAAGAGTTGAGAAAAAAAGTCAGTGGAGGAAGAAATGCCAATCATTTAATTATTTCATTAGCAAGTGAAGACAGTAACTTCTGCCTTTTAAGCAAGGACTGCTTTCATCGATATCAATGACTTACGCGAGAATACTCAGTTACTCATTCATTCAACAAACCCTAAATGTCTATTACGTGTCTGGAGTGGGAGAGACACTGGGGCTAGAGCCATGAAGTAAACAGACACAATCTCTCCCCTCCTGGAATGTATTATGAAGCTGGGAAGACAGAAGACAGACATGAAGTTATTTCCAAAAGAAATATCATTATCAACTCTGCTAAATGTTGTAAAGGCAAAAACACTGTCCTCCAAGACTAAGTAATGGAGGACCTGACCTACTAGGGTATTAGGGAAGGTTTTTTGCTAAGAAATAACATGTGAGCTGAAAATAAAGATAGTCAGCAGGAAGCCAGGCCAAAGACTGTTGGAGGGCCAGGTCTTGGGTTAAACTTTTTGCAATTCACCTTCTCTGTAATGGGGTTACTCACAGACCTACCTTCTTAGATATGTTGGGGGGGGGGGATGAGATCATGTTTAGCAAATACTCAAAGCGGGGATGGGGAAGTGGTGCACAGGGTGGGTGGGCACCTGGGTGGCTCAGTTGGTTAAGCAGCCAACTCTTGACTTCAGCTCAGATCATGATCTCAGGATCCTGGGATTGAGCCGCACATGGGGCTCCTTGCTCAGTGGGGAGTCTACTTGAGATTCTTTCTCTCTCTTTCTCTCTCTCCCTCCCCCTCCTCTCTCTCTCTCTTTTTCTGGAATAAATAAATAAATAAATCTCTTTTTTAAAAAAGAAAACACTCAAATTGGCTTCTGTTATGTTTTTGAGACTTGCCCCTCGGAGGTCACAATCATGTAATTGCAGTTAATTTCATTCTACCACTGTCCTGGGGGCAATGTGGTGGACAGAAGGATCATTGGTCTGGGGTCCAAAAGAAATGACTGCTGGTCTCAGCTCTCAAGTACCAGTCCTGTGGCCTTGTACAAGGCATTTTCCCTTTCTCAACCTGATCTGTAAAACTGGGGAATTTTGCTAACAATAGGAATACCTAATACCCTAATCCCTCAATTTGGCATTCAGGGTCATCATCCATAATACAGCACATGTCTACATTCCCAGGTTACTGTTCCTAGTAATCAACTGAGCTACTAAATAAAAATTACCCAAATATGTACCATGTTTTCCTTTCTCATGCTTTTCTACCTGCCCTCCATGATCCATCTTAAATGTCCAATTTCCCTTCATAAAACTGCTTTTACTGCTAGGAAGGCCCCTGAAAGCCACCTAACTCTGCCTCTACCCCCCTTTTCCCAACACAAAAACTCAGGCCATGATAACTTTAAAGACATTTTCAAAGGCACACATCTCAGATTTGAGAGAGCTAGGCTCTAAAACAAGGTCTCAGTTTCTAGGCCACCTCTCTTTGCATGACACCAACTCCAACTGCTAGGATTCTTCAAGCTCACTGATATTGCCTTTGTGTCTCTCACAGTCTAGCTGTGTGTCAGGAGGTGGTGAACTAGGGCCAACAGGTCAAATGTAGCCTGCCACCTATTTTTCTAAGGCCCATTTCATTAATTTTTTTTTTTACTTTGTTAAATAATTGAAACAATGAAAAAAACAATGTTTCATGATGTGAAAATTATATGGTGTTCAAATTTCAGTGTCAATAAATAATGTTTTATGGCACACAGCATGCCCATTCATTTAAGGATTGTCAATGGGTGTGACAGCTATGTCGAGTAATTGTCACGGATCCTGTGGTCCACGAAGCCAAAAATGCTTACTATGTGGCCCTTTGAAAAACAGGTTTGTGACCTCTGGTATATGTCATTATATGTGTCCTTATCTTCCTCCTCTGCATGGCAACCTCCCACAGTTAGCATGTTCATATAAAGGCACACAGGCAGGGACAGAGACTCTCTCACTATTCATCTCAAGAACAAATCCTTATTAAGCACTCATGTGCCAGAAACTATTCCAAATGTTTTACAAGTATTAATGTAGTATTCCTCAAAAAAACCCCACATGGCTTTTTACTATTGTCATTCCCATTTAATAGATGAGCAGAATAAGCACCGAGAAGTGAAGTACCCAGCACGATCTTAAATATGCCATTTGTTGAATCCAAATAAATGTAATGACTGTCATGATATGCCTGTTGACTTCAGAGAACTTTAGCCTGAGTATTCCAGGGTCCCTCACTTTGTTATCAATACCTTCAATCTAGAAGCCAAAGTCACCATTCTCTTTCCACCTTGGGGAATCATTAGGAGACATCCAGGGACTCCTGAGGCCAGAAAACACAGATGCATTCCTGGAGGCCTTCCACTTATCAGACAAAAAAGGAAGATGTGACTTTGGTGACATGACTTCAGAACCCTAGATCTGAATTCAACTATCTCCTATTTCACTCTCAAAAGTCATTTATTTTCATGTGGCCTTCATTTGCTCATTTATTTAGAAAGAACTATTTGATCTCTGCTGTTCCTTCCAGAGCTAGCTGTGGTTCTAAGCAGCAAGAGTACAGAGAAGGAGACGCTCTTAGAAGGGGTTGTTGACAGGTGCAGGGCCAGGAGGAGAGAGGCAGTGAGGAGTCAGGGGAAAATGAGCCACCAACTCTGCCCAGGACCAATTCACAAATTTCAGCTTTAGGGAGCTCACGTCCCCCAACATCTGGCAGGTAGGTTATTTTGGAAGAGTGACTTGGAACTTCTGAGAGACATATGATATATGACTTAGCACATCTCCAAACTCTATCCTTTTACCTCTGCCCAATGCTGTTCACTTCAGGGGCTCTACCGTGGGTCTATGCCAGAAGTTTAGGTTTGCGGGCAAGGGTAAGCAGTCTGATTCTCTAAACTTGCTCTTGGAACTAGATGCTCTACATTGAGCAGGGCAGACAGAGCTGCAGCGGGCGCTGGGTCCTGTGCTTTATGGGGAAGTGGAAATGAGCAGGAGTTCAAGAATCTCAAGGGAGAAAGCACCAGAGCCATTTGGTGCCAAAAAAAAAAAAAAAAGGAAAATCACCTGTAATGGCCCAGAAAACATAACCATCAAATTTAAGGGAGGAAGAGGATGGCAGGTGGTATGTCCCTTGTTTGACCTCTCAGACTGTTACAGTATCTCTCTTTAAAGGCCATGCTGGAAATTCACCCTGAATTTTGGCTTCACTTGTAAAATGCACGTGAGCAATGGCGTATGTTATCCTTTGTTCCAGATCCACGGTTCCCATGGCATGGTTCTGACTGGGACACACAGCTGATCTGAAAAGCCTGGAAATGGCCCTAATGTTGCCCCAGGGTTGTCCTTGTCATAAATTAGCTGGGGCTGGTTTACATGCTTCAAAAATAGCTAGGCTTCATTTATTTTTTTAAAAGATTTATTTATTTGAGAGAGAGCGAGCGCCTGTGTGTGCGTGGGCAGTGGGGGGTAGTGGGGAGGGGCAGAGGAGAGTCTCAAGCTGAATCTGATCACGGAGCCCCACATGGGGTTGGCCGCGGGGCTGGATCTCACGACCCTAAGATCATCACCTGAGCCGAAACCAAGAATCGGGTGCTTAACCGACTGTGCCACCCAGGCGCCCTGGCTTTATTTATTTTAGAAGCCCTTTTCACTCTTTGAAAATAAACTGAAATGCCTCCTCCCCCATGAAGGCTCTTCCAATATTCTCTTCTTCCTTCCAACTCTACAGCATTTTGCTCATTAGACAGTTGTAGCAATATTTCCCAGTTGGCTCAGCATTTAGGTGTTCTAGACCATGACATCCTTAAGAATAGAGAACATGGCGCAAAGAACATGGCTTTTGAATAGCATCAAAAACTCGTACCATCACCTATTAACCCTCAAGTAAGTTATTTAACAGAGCCATAGTCTTCATTTTTATATCATGATAAGGATGCTTCCTTGCAGGGCACTTATAAGCATTAAATGAGAAAACACATTCAGAGTGCTTAAATTGGCCCTGGGCATACAATGGGCAATCAGCAAATGTCAAATAACTCCTCTTCATCATCTGCATTCTCTGAAAAGCCCAGGGCAGTGCCTTGCATACAGTGAGCGCTCAATAAATATCATGGTTGGTTTGTAGTAAATTGCTGAATCACCCTCTTGTCTGTCTGACTTCATCTCACATTAGATTCCATGAAGAAATTATTAATTATTCTGACTTCACATGTAATGACATCCACTGAGTGATTATGTTTTAGGTCTTTTTTTAAATTAAGATGAACTCTAATATTTAAATTTATTTTTCTATCTCTATTATATATGCAAGAAACCATTTGTCTGAATTGGTATAGCATGTGTATTTTATAGGTTACTGGTATGAATATTCCAAAACGGCATATAGTAGAAGCCATTCAAGATTTTAAGGATATTATTTCTCAATGGGGATCATAATTTGCCCATTCTCAGAAGAATTCGAAAGGCTACATTTTCCAGAAAGGATCAAATTTTTGATACCTTTGCTGCCCCAGAAGTAAAATTTCAGTGTGGGAGTGCATCGCTGTCTCTGTCTGGCTACTCTCAACTCCCTCCGTCAGCGGCCCCGTTGCTGGGCACGCAGGTCCTCACGCTTCCCCACCAGAAGGAGCCTCTGAGGGCACAAACTGGGCACCAACCCAGTTTCAAACTACTTTCACTTCCTCTGTATCTTCCTGTGTTCCAGGCCCTCAGGACTTTTCTGTCAGCTGACCTGATAAACCAATACAAGTTAGCAGACAAACAAATGCCAGTGGTCTATAAGAATTAAAGGTAGCTCTTTCCTAAGTGATGTCATTGCATTTTATTAGGGATCTACTAGATAGAATTACTTTATTCGAATCAATGTCTAATACGGAGAATTTCTGATCTTATGTTGGTGGATGGATAAATGCTTCCACCCCAAGGATGTTTTGCCCCCGCCCCAGATCACTTTACAGTTGGCTGCCTATAATGCACTTGCCCTTGACCCCAAACACATTTCCTTCACTTCAGCTGCCAGTCAGGACTTTTCTCCTTCCACACGTCCTCCTCCTCCTCCTCCTGAAATTGGCTAGAAAGTTTCAGATAAAGAGAAAATGTGATTCTCTTGAACCTTTGTCTCTCTTGTTCTGTACTACACTCTCTTGGCTAGGCAGATCAAAGGACTATCACAGAGTGGATATAAAACACTTAGAGTTCAATAAGAGTCATCAGCAAGGAGAGTCTACACAAAACACTTGAGGCAGCAAGGGCTGCAAGCAACTGTCTTCCAAGTTGAGTCAACACACTGGAAGAAGGCACCCAATCTCCTCATTTGTATTCTGACCTGCTCTTGATGAAAACATGCCAATGAGAGTAGCTTACCCTAGAAGTCTCCAGTTCAGAAAATAGGTTGTTTGATTTACAAACTTTACTGAGAACCTAATTATTGACTGAGTTTAAGTCTTCAAAATATGTGTTGTAGAAAATATATTTTGTGTTGTGTGTGTGTGTGCGTGCGCGCACACACGCACACATTAGAGTCTAAGGAGGGAGGGAGGCAGTGAGAGAGAGAGACACACACAGACCCAGACACACAGGGAAAGAGGTATCTTTTGGAAGAGAAAGAAAGAAAACTGAAAATCATCTCACTGCATTTAATGAGGCCCCACCGGACTAGCTCTGAGTCCAAATCAAAATCTCAGAGCCCAACTCTGAAAGCTCACATTTCCCGAATCCATTCCATCCTAATGGGTCACAAAGCATCTGACATTTACTTCCACTAAATCTCAAGTATGTCTCCAGGGGATAGACATCCCTTTGTTCAGAGAGAAAACTTGAAATGGCTAGTTCATCAACCCACTGGCTTGGTTAGTCACAAGTATTACTGAGATTAGAACCCAAGTGATAGGCAGCTAAGGGAGCTGTGAATAATGTTAGCTGTGATTCTGAAATCTAGGGAAAGTCAGGGAGAATATTTGCCACAAGAGGGAGCAGGAGAATTTGATCAGATGGGAGACTATCTGGTAGAGGTTATGATGAGGGGTCTAAGTATGAGGTATGGGCAATACTGGAAGATGTTTTGGCAAGAGACATCTATCCCTTATAAGAAAAAAAGTGGCGGGGGGTGGGGGGAGGATGAAAGGAACAGGAAGAAGAAAGAGATTGCAACACGTTGATTCCTAAATTCTCAGCAAATGTAAAGCAACAATTTAATTTTTGGTTAGAAGCAACATACATTCACACTGTAAAAATACAAAACATGCAAGATTGGTGCTCTACCACCCTCTTTTAATCGTGTATTTCTTTTTCCAGATTTAATTTCTATTTCAGCCTGGACCTTGGTTATTTCCATGCTGATGGGGTAGACCGCTTGCTACTTACCTCCATGCTTGCTCTCTCTACCTGAAGGTGTTATGGAGAAAGGGCTCCTTTCACTGAATTGCAACACAAAAATCAGATGGCAAAGTCCTATACTGCACTTACTTTGGGAGAAACACATCCATGACCTAAATGAATGCTTTAACTTGCTTTAAAGCAGGAATGTAACCTCATTGGATCTGCAGAGCTTTTATCATCATTTATTTTTTTTTTTTAAAGAAACAGATTAAATACTGAGAGGGAAGAAACCATGCGTTTACTTTGCAAGATAAATAAAGTCTATTTTTGTCTGATAAAAAACATGTTAAATATAGCTTGCTAACAAAATGCTGAAGCTCTCTTGGAATTTTTTTTTTTTTTTCAAAACAGTAAGCTTGAAAAAGCAATTAATGTAAATCCTGCATACAGTCTTGACTATACTTCATTTTCCTTTTGTAATTTTCTTTGGAGTAAAAGCACTGCTATCACTTCTCTTCCCCTTCATGGTCAACAAAATGGTTAGCTAGCTCTTAATCTTAAATCCAAAATGATATAGCAGAAACCATTCAATAGTAATGATAAAATAGAAAGAACAGAAAGACAGATGGATAAATAGGTAGGTAGTTAGGTAGATAGACAGATTGATAGACAGATAGATATAAAGAACAGCCTTCATATTCTTTTAATTTATTACTCTCCTCTTCCAGCCCTGTGAAGCTTTCAGGACAGAGTAAATGAAGTCTGATTGTCATGGACACTTGCATCCTTTGCAACCCTGCACAGCTCAATAGTCAATAATGGTTTACCTCTATCCAGTTCTTTAATTCCCTAGTAATTAATCATTCCATATTTAATACAAGACAACAGCCATTTTAGGGAGAAAAAAAAATAAGCGCTCTTTTTTTAGTAGGTGGGAGAAATCTTAGCAAAATAGCCCTCAGAATCAAATGGAATTCTTCAAACAGGCGGGATTTGTAAAATGAAAACCATTTAAGAAAACACATCCTGCTTCTTGATGAAGTAAGTGGGTCTTCCCCCACCTTCTCACTCACAAGGCCCCAAAGATGGAGCTAGCTCTCCTTTCCTTCCTCCTTTCACACCAGCCTAAGCAGCCAATTAAGCAAGTTTAGCAAACCCATAGAGCTAAATCCAAGTAACACAGGATTTGAAAGAGGAACCTAACAGCCGTCACCCCTATTCTGGTTTTGCTTTCTTATCTGAAATGAATGAAACATCTAGATACATTTCTATCCTCCTTTCCTGACTTGCTGCAGGAGTAGCTTTGAGAGAGAAAGAGAAAACATGCAAGTGTGTGCATGTGTGTGTTTAGGGGGGCGTGGGTGGGAGGCATACTTGCAGAATGCCCTCCTGGTTGCTCCCCATTTCCCTTAGCAAATCTTCCCACAGACGCTGGATTGTGGGTGCTCCAATTGCTCATATTTGGAGATACTCAGCCTATGCCTTTAACCAGATCTGATCAGAATCTCCACCTACTCTGCTAGCTCCTCCATGATCTGGATGCCAGTACTGTCTTTACATCTGTCATTTTTTAAAAAGCTTCTTCCACTACACCTCCTACTGATATCCTTTTTTCTCTTTTTAGTCTTTACACCTCCAGCAGGACAAAGTTTGTATTGTTATAGTCACAACCACTAGTGGCTGACTAGCAGGAGAGATACAGAGCGCCAGCAAGGGAGCCAGGCTAAGGGGGGGGGGGGGGGGGTTAAAGAGATATCTAGTGCAAAGCCTGACTTTCTTTCCGATGAATGCGGACACCACGCACTATTGCTCTCTTCAGAAAATTCTTTGTTAAATTTGATCAGTCTGCTTTCAACCCAACCACTGCCACTTTGTCTGGAGAGGGAAATACAAATTGCCAGCCCCAGTCATTCATCAAATAGTCAACAGAATCCATGGGCGGGGGGGTGTTAAAATCAAGGATGCACACACACACTGTATTTTTAAAAGCATCCTCTGGGCAGATTTGGTTTCTTTAGCTGACTGTCCACCCATAAGACCTCCCTCTTCTTCATTAAGGAGGAGCCAAGAAGGATATCCTCACATCTCAGAACACAGACCATTTCCCCAACAGCCAGCAAAGCTCCAGAGGCAGATAATGCAGCTGCAAAGTTCCCTTCGAATCTCGTGGGGGAGAGATGCCTGTGCGTGCAGAATCCCCAACGCGTACACCCCGGCATAGTGCCCAAAGACCCGGACCCTTCAGCCCATTACCCCCCCACCCCCGTCCCGCTGTAATCCCCCCTTGCCTGTTCCTCCTGCCCCGGCCACAACTCCCTCCTCTCCGCAGTCCGTGGTGAAGGAGCACCCAGACCTCGCCGGAAAAGAGACTCGCGAGTGTGGCCTTGGGGAAGACCCCAAGGATTACCAGGAGGTGGGGTGACCGTGGAGCAGAGCCCAGTGGGTGGGGACGCCTGGATCCCCAGCAGCGCTGCATTCCGGGTGGACTTAGCTCTTCGCGCCCTGAAGCCTCAGAGCCCAGAGCCGTGCAGGGTGCAGCATCTCTCCTTAGCAGCCCTTTCCTCCTCCGGCAGCCGGCACTGGCAGGCGGGCACACTCACGCCCAGACGCACCAGCCCGAGCAATTTCGCTCCCCGAGAAGCGCGGACACCCCAGAAAACGTGTAGGGACACACGCGCGCGCGCGCGCGCACACACACACACACACAATTCAGCAGCCGGTCCTTCGCCCAAGCGGGTGGGAAGTGTAGCCTTAGGAGCAAGAAATGGAAAATAGTTGGCGGTAGCTGACCAAATCCCTCCTGCTGCCCATCATAAGATCCTACCTGGTTTGGGGGAGTGTGGATGGATCCTTCCCCAGTTCCTCCACGCTAGCTGGCAGTACGGCGCACTCTCTCCTTTTAAATAGCTCCCGACCGGGAAGAGGTCGCTCCCATCTTCTGGGGGGAAGCACAAAGCGGGCGGCGGCGGGCAGACTCCCGTGCAGCGCCGGCGCGAGCGGGAGCGGCGGCTGCGGGCAGCCGGTGCGCGCGGGCGGGAGGCAGGCGCGGAGGCCGGGAGGCTGGGAGGGCCGGGGCCCGGGCGGCGCGCGCGCTCCCCCTCCCTCCCGCGCACACTCGCCCGCCCGCCGCCCGCCCGCCGCCCGCAGCCTCGCACTCGCTCACACGCGCGCTCGGCCCCGCCGCCGCCTCCGCGGCCCGCCGAGCCCCGGCGCCCTCGGCGACCGCCCGGGAGGAGAGCCGGCGCGTTTCTGGAGCCTCGAGCGGGCGGGGAGCCTTTCCAGCCTCCCAGCCTCCCAGCCTCCGCCGCCGAGAAGGTTTTTCGATTTGCTCCCGGCCCTCGGCCCCGCAGTGCGTTCTGGCCGCGCGCTAGCGCTCTCCCGGGCGGGCACCCAGCCCATCGATTACACGCGCAGACGGGCGCAGCAACTTTTCTTTTCAACCTTCCTCGCCTCTCCCACAGGCAGAACCCTCACCCTGACTTGCCTACCCATTTCTCACCTCTGAAATTGTTCATCCAGATATATCTTTCTTCCTCCGCTTTCTAGCCCTCTGCGAAAGGAAGCTTTCGTTTAGCAAAGGGACCTGGGGATGTATCAATGATTTTCTCTTATATCCTCACTGTGTTTTTCTTTCCTACGTATAGACATGCACAGCAGTACCGTGGCTAGAAGCTGCTGACACAAGCAGATAAGGATGTGGGGGTGAGGGGAGAGGTATTCCCCAGCCAAGATCTCGGAAAGATTCTCCGTGTTGGTATTTCCCTCAAAGATTGCAGCTCACCTGGGAATAAAGACCAAGAAGCTGTTTAACGCGAAAGCCATGCCGCTTCTAAACCACACAGAGGAGTAAAAGCTGAGCATTAAGGTTGAGTTGGGAAAAATCTAATGCAGCAATCGACGAACCATTCATTGGCCTTTCCAAGAGAAGCATTATCATTGCCAATACATCACTTCCCCATAATTAATAAAGGAGCATTGCACCAGGCCCTTGCTTTCTTGACAGCTCATTCATCCTTACAAATCCTTAATGACTTGGCAGGATGAAAGGCTAGACCCACTGTGGAGTTCACAAACCTGGCTGCACATCAGACACACCTGGGAAGCTTGTTAAAAATGCAGATTTTAGGGGGCTCCTGGGTGGCTCAGTCGTTAAGCATCTGCCTTCCGCCCAGGTCATGATCCCAGGGTTCTGGGATCGAGCCCCACATTGCATTGGGCTCCATTGGGCTCCCTGCTCCGTGGAAAGCCTGCTTCTCCCTCTCCCACTCCCCCTGCTTGTGTTCCCTCTCTCACTGTATCTCTTTCTGTCAAATAAAACCTTAAAAAAAGAACCACTTTTTAAAAAATGCAGATTTTAGCATCCCATCTTGAGACTCTGATGTTGTAGTCCTCAAGGGTGACTTGGAGCTTGCGTCTTTAAAGCACCAGTGGACATTCACCACTGGTGTAGTTTGGCAGAGGGGTGAGGGGTCAGGGACAGCAGTGTGGAGAAGCTGAGAGGAACAGAGCACCAGGCAGAAAGTTAAGTCCTTAGCGGAGATCTCCCCACTACTTACTCTGCAGCTGTCTGGCCGCCAGGCCATGGGGGAAAGGGGACTCTGACTCCAGGAATCCCACTGTTTGACTATGAGGCGGGTGGCTCTCAACCCTGACTGCTTCAGAATCTCCTGGGGAGCTTTTAAAAATCCCAGTGCTTAGGCCACACCCCAGACTGATTAACTTGGAATCTCTGCGGGTAGGACCCAGTCATCAGTAACTTTTTTTTTTTTAAGATTCCCAGGTTGATTCTTACCTGTAACCAAGGTTGAGAACCACTGTTCTGTGCCAATACCCCTCAACCCTGAATGTGAATATGAATCACCTGGGGATTGCAGGTTCTTCTGGAGCTGATCTGGAGAAGGCCTAGGATCTGCATTTCTAGCAAACTTACAAGTGATGTTGGTACTGCCTGGATGAGGATTGTGCTTTAACAAGGGTCTGCTGCGTCCATCTAATGCTTGGGGATACCCAGCTTGATGGAGGAAACGAAGCTTCTTCTTGTCTTGTATATTCCCAGGAATCATTCTCGCCTAAGAACATTTTCCTTTCCTCGTAGGAAATAAATGTTCTTGACTTGCCACAGACTTTTTGTTAGACTGCACTGACTAATGGGTGTAAACAGAATGACGTGGGGAGACACAGAAGGTCACCATCTCTGTAAGAGTATGTCCTTAGCCAAAAATTACTTAGGGTACTGATTTCAAGGGAGTGTGAGAGGCAGACATTTGGCTCACACTCAATGAAAGGGACTTAGAGAGAAAAGTGGCTGTTTTCTAAATGGCCTGTAACTAAAAACTCTCCCCCCCCCCCCCCCCCCCACAGGAAATAGGACCAGGCTAACTGAAGGAACTGAGCAAAAGAGCTGAATGAAAATGTGAGTGGACTACATCTCATCGGAATAGATTCTGTGGAAGGGGCGTGGCCTATTCTTGCTATTAGGGACCACTTGGTGAAAGCTCAGATTTTCTTGGAAGTGTAAGCATGCTTGTGACGTGGGTGACACCAGCCTGGTTCTTAAATGTCTATATTCCAGTGCTGCCCAAAGTTTACCTTGTCGGTAGCTGAGAAAGCATTAAGGCTTCATCTTGGTTCTCTTTACTCCTCTTCTTTTCCAATCTAGTCTGGTATTAGATTAATTTGAATTTGGGGGGGGAATTTACATTAAGGTCCTCTCTTTACCTAGAACGATTAAAAGGCAGCCTAGTGCCTAGTGATTTGGCACACCCTTTCTGATTTGGCTCAATTTCTGAATCCTTTTTTTTTTTTTCCTTTCATTTCTCATTAAAGGCATCTTTATAAGTGTTCCGGGCCCCACGGCAAGTCAAAGCTTTTGCTCCCTCCTAAATGTCATACATGACTGGATTTTTATTGCAAGAATTATCAAAGGCTACATCACTCGCACAAGGCTCTAGGTAAGGAAATAGAGCGGTTTCTGCAGGCTGTGGCTTTGGAAAGAAGAAATATTGTATGTAGGAAGGTGGTGATTTACATTCCAATGCCAATAGTTATTTCTTAATTGTATTCTTGAATCTTGATTGCCATTCTTTTCTTCAGGCTTAGGGTTCAGAGATATGGGATCTGGGTCTCTTCTGTTATGTATCCAAAGCAATAGGGCATGACCATTTTGGGGACTCCACAGGGAAATCACTAAGATTTGATATATTCTAAAGATGGTTCAGATTTTCCTGAACTAATTCCCTGCAAACCTTCAGGAGATCTTTTAGCAAACTCACTTTCAGACCAAGTATAAATGTTGAGAATTAGGCCCTACTTTTTCATCCCGTCTACAGAGAAACTGGACATATGATCAGGGCTATGAAAATTTTTTAATATATTTAGTATTTTACTAAAGCTCTTGATAATTTTTCAACATAAGAAGAACAAGTACTTTCTTGTAATTTCTTTCATTTTTACTTTGAATCATGTAGGTCAGAGTTACCATCCTTGTTTTTCTAGCCTTGGGTCTACGCGAGTGTGTTCATACGGAGTTAGTATTCCCCACCTCATTTCCTCCTCTGCCAACCTTCACACTCAACTACCTGCTCACTCTTGAGCTCAGTTGGATACTGACTTCCATATAAGAAGACAGTAGCGTAGCAAGCACACCACGTGGAGCTCAGCATTAGCCATTCTTCCACACCTAGGAACTCCAACTAGATCACTGACATGATTTGTCTTTTGGGTTTCCATTGCTGCTGACTGGATCCAGGGTTTTTTGCTTCAAGTGTGACTGCAGGGAATTTTTTGTTGATTTCTAAGCACTATTATTTCTCCTCACTGTGGTCTTGTTCCTGCAAGTAAACTTTTACTTCTCTGTTTTGTTTTGACTAGTTCAGCACCACCCTGAATTTCATCCAGTAAGTGGGTCCTACTCTGGGGCCTTACTGCCTCCCCAGTAGACTCACAGTTATAACCCATACTTTCTTCACTGTGGGGGTCACCCACTTCCTCTGAATTTGTCACAGTGCAAACACTGCACTTCCATATTTGAGCAATTTATGGTCAAGGATTGGGCTTGTACAAAATCCTGACACTTTTATTTTCCATTTCTGCCCCTTACCACATTAAGGACATTCTCTAGTCACTGTCCCACAACTTTACCAGTGACTAACTTCATGGCAGAATCATTATCTAGAGCAATTAGTGGGTCAGAAAAGAACCAAAACTGGTTAAGAGTTAAGGATTTGGAGTCAGAATATCTGGGTTTGAATCTCACCTCTGGCCGTGTGATCTTGGGGAGGTTCTTTAATCTCTCTGAGTCACAGTATCTTTGTCTGGAAAACCTAAATTGTAGAATTTCCTTAAAGGAGTTATAGGAAGGATAAAATGTATATAATGTGCTTGACATAGTCCCTGATTATAGTAATTATTCAGTAAATGATGCTGTTGTTATTTCTATTGTTGGTAAAGTTCCATAAAAATGATATTCATAAAATTTTTAAAAAGTATCTATATATTTAGGTGGCACATAATCAGCCATCTCATTTTCAATAATGATTATGCTATCATTTGTACTATACAGAATTCTATGCAAGAAATAAATCCAGGAAAGTGAATGCTCTACACTTTGAGAGTACTTTCCTTCTTGGTAATGAAAGAAGCTGTTGCGTACTTTCTAATTCTGTAAGTAGAGAATGTAGTTATATGTTTGATAGAGGGGGCATCGCATCTGTTGTATATTGGTTTGGTACAATTTTCAAATCCACTTATTTATGACAAAGACCAAACAAATAGTTGTTTTTAGAAATAAAGTTGTTTTGATGTAAGAATGAAGTAAGTTGTGTCACGAAATCATCATCTCATCTCTTGTCACCAATAAGAACTCAGCAGTTCAGCTGCTGGAGGCCACCACCCCACCCCCCCGTGGGAGGGGGGGAGCTTCTCGATAGAAACATATAAAGAATCAACTATGTCAAAGGGACATTTAGACTATAAATACCGAGAGTTTGTGAGGCTTATCTGAGAGTGTTCAGTCTGGGCAAGGCCACTCATCTAAAATAGCTCTCCAAAGACCTTGGGGCATTAGCTCTTGCCTTGGTCAAGGCAACTCTTATTGGCAGAGGTGAAAACCATGCAGCAGCTCTTGGCAAAGCTCGTCTTGCCCATCAACACCAGAGCTACCGTTCCCTAGTAACACGCTCTAGCAACAGGGGACTTTACCTTTTGCACTGAGAGCTGGACCTCAGCTCGCAGTTGGCTAACCTGGCTCTCCCAAGTACTAACTCCTATAAAGGTTCAACCCCACTGAATGTGGACTTTATTCCCTTCCTCTCCTCTTGCCTGGAACAATCACGTGAGTAATCTATCATTGATTCGGAGTATATTATTTCTTTATTGGCTTATTAAGAGACATCCTGTATGTTATTGACTTGTGAAAGTCCCGCAGTGAACCTGTGTTAAATAAATTGCTGGCAAAAAAACCCCTCAGTCTCTGAGCATTAATTTGCTTTCCAAAACAAAGCAACATTCTTGCTGGGTCACAATATTTCTTTTCCTTTATGTCTGGGTATTAACTTCATCCCATCTCCATTATAATCTGGGGGTGTAATTTCCAATAGAGTTAAACAAATTTCACTACAATGAAGATTTTGCTTGTCCTATCAGTTATATATTTTTTAAAGATTTTATTAATTTATTTGAGAGAAAGAGAAAGAGAGAGCATGAGCTGGGCAGGTGGCAGGGAGGGAGAAGCAGAAGCTGAGCACCCCCAGGAGCAGGTAGCCCGATGTGGGACTCGATCCCAGGACCCTGAGATCATGACCTGAGCCAAAGGCAGACACTTAACCAATTGAGCCACCCAGGAGCCCCTGTCCTATCATTTATATTAACAGATGACCTTATCTGTGACATAAACTTTTTTGCTAAGTTTGCACAAACTTTCCTCAACGTCGATTCAGGGACTCTCTACCAAAAGAGACTGAAGATGAAGCCTCTGGGGTGCTTTGTACCAGTTATTTGTGTAGATATTAAAATTATTTGCCATCTACAACCTAACTTTTATTTAAGAAATCCTTAGGAACTAACGAGGGAATTATGATTACCCTCATTTTACAGATTGAGATCAAGGAGATTTGTCCCACCCTGGCTCCACAGTATCAGTTATATTGTTTCAAAATATGGAAGCCCAGACCCACTCTTGGAGATTCGGCCCTCATTGATTGAAAGTGGAGTTTAGGCATGGGAAAATTTTTAAGTTCCCTGGGTGGTTCTAAGTTTCAGCCAGAGCTGAGAACCTCTGGCCTCAGATCAAATAGCTAATTAGTGGTAAAGACGAGTGAAAACAATCCCTTTACATCTGCCACAATGCTGCTTGTATTCTGCTGTCCCATCAAACACTGATATTTAACAGAATATAAAAATGGGGACTCTTCTTGGAAACTTGAGAGCTTACAAATGTTTGAGGGCCTTTTTACATTTCTAAGGGGCCCAAGTAGGTTTTGTAATTGACAAAGATAGATAAGCAGATTGGAAGAGATGATCAAGAAAAGTGAGTCTGTTGACTGCAGGGCCACTTTCGGTTTTGTTGAACACTCAATCCCTAGCATGTAGAGCAGTTTTGGGTACATGGTTGATGAATTAATAAAGCACATATTGTGCCCTGTAAGGGACTGCCCTGTGTTGACGAAAGATGGATTTGGGGTCTAGGGTAAAGGAAACTCTTTGGCCCCTGTCCAGTGCAAATTGCAACTCAAGAGCAAACACCTCCTAGCTATCCTTAGTGCAGGCCCTGGTTAGCAACTGACGACCGCACCATATCCACACCCACAGTCCTGCCTGGCCACCTGCTCTGTGATGACAGACAGATTGTCTGTGACATTGCAGGAGGCCAGACCGCACAGCGATGGCAATCTGACCGAGCCTCAGGCTTACGTGGGTAAGCTGACCCTTTGTCAATTATCTCAGGAATTACTTCTAAGCTCATTTGGCCCACTTTGTAAGAATGTCAGAGAATCTCTTATTTCCTGTTAAAAGAGGTTCTTTAGGCACATAATTTATGGATATGTGCTTGTTTTCTCATTGACTATTTTTCAAGAATCAAGGGACCTGTGAATTTTCTGATATGCTCAAAGTCAGTCATCAAGCAACTCTTATTAAAGGCAACAAGCTGGGCAGAGCAGAGACAAACAAAACACAGTTGAGAATAGTCATATTAATTCATTTTCTCATTCATTCCTTCATGTATTTATTCAACAACTATTGATGAGGGCCTACCCCGAGCCAGGCACTGTCCCAGACCTAGACATACAATGGAGAAAACATCAGTTAAATTTCCCATCCTCTGGTACTTACATTGCACTGGAAAAAGAAGAGGCAGTACGCAAAATAAATGGACTCATGCTAGGGTATCAGCTGGAGAAACTGCTATGGAGAAATGAAGCAAGGAAAACAAGCTAGTGACTTGAGGAAGCAAGTATGAGTTTAGGTGGTCAGTTTTGTGGACACCTCAGTGAAGTCAGAATTTCTCATTGACCGTGCCATCCCTCTTTTGAGAGTACCACACAGAAGAAACAATAGAGCACAGTGTCTTGTTTGTTTGATACTTTGTTTCTGCGGTGAGTGAGTCCCAGTTCCTTGAGGAATTCCCACCTCAAAGCAGCCAGCCTTGATCAAGCTCAGCTGCAGAGCCTCAGCCACACGGTTTGCGCCTCTGCATTCAGGTGCATGTTCGTCCGATACAAATCCAAGTGTTGTTCCAAAACCACAGACAGCTCCCAGAAGCTGCATATAAAATGATTGTATTCTTTCTAAGGCAGAACTGTTGCAAGAATTCTGACCACCCCTTTGGGTTTTATTTCAAAAGTGGTGCTTTAATGCAACTGGATGGCAAACTTCACAAGTGAGCTCTCGTGGGGGAAGCGTCTTCCCACAAAGTCAACAGCACTGGTGAGGAGGGAGGGGAATAACATGTGTGTAGCTTACTGATAGTTCCAGTGCTTCTTTCCATGAGTTTGTCATGCCTCCTGTATCCTTCTTCCTATATTCTTCTCTGAGATCACACAATACACAGAGCACGCACACATACACACACAGACACATTGCACTCCTACACACCCTCCTGCACAAACTCACACACTTGCATACACAAATCTTAACTGTAGCTAAGTATATAATTATTGGAAAATCACTATTTGCAAATTTGCAAAAACACATGGAAATAATAGCTGACTTCTTGTTTTTTTGTTGTTTTTTTCTAATTTTATTTAACCTTCATGGTCTTTTATTGGCCAGATCTTTTACACTTGGTTTCAAGTCTCCTTCGAGGCTCAAAGGCTAATGCAGAGTATGACCCATGCACTGCTCTCTTTCAAAAAGAATGATGACAGATTTGAGACCTAAAAAAGATACTTGGTTCATGTATCATACAGATCTTGAGAGACATTTGGTTTTTGTCTTCCTGTTCCTTTTGTCAAAAAAAAAAAAAAAAAAAAAATCTCTGAATCCAGAAATTGCTCAAGGAAAGATCTTAGATGGAAATATTCACAGCAAAATGCCAACCTAACTCAAAAGAGGTGATCAATAAATATGTGTTGAATAAATGAGGCAAATTAATGGAACATGCCTCATTATAGGGCAATCACGTAAAGGAAACTCTGTAGCACGTTTACTGGCTGAACTTGTAAATCATTCAGGCAGCAAACAGTGAGTGACTACTCCATTCAGTGCCATGAACTAAGTCCTGGGATGGTTAAAAACATGAATTAGATACCGCTAGGAATTCAGCTTCCTAGTAAGAATTAGACTCTGAAGATTTTTGAGCACATGAGTGCTATAGCCAAATCTGCATTTCATGAAGGTATATCTTGAAGAAGGTATGAGATGTGTCAAAGTGACCATGGTCAGTGATAAAGAGACCAGTAAGGAGATGATTATGGTCATCTCGCAGAAACCCCAACCAGTACGAGGACTCTAAGCAATGACTGGAGAAGAAAGGGAATATAGTTATTTTTCTCCTTGGCTCAGATCTTCAGCAGAGTCTCGTTACTGCTCCTTTCCCAGCCCAGTACTTTTTAAAATTACTGAGTTTTCACTTTCAGGGGAATCCTTCTGGATAGTTCCAATTGGAAACATGATTTCTGTAAGGCTGCTAGTATTCTAGGAAACAAGTCTCCTTTGAGGGTGGCATGCTAAAGGCAGGGAGTGGGGGGGGTCATCTGCTCCAGCAGACAAGGAGAGTATTTCATCACTGCGATGGTGCATGGTGAAGAGTGGACAACCCTTAGTTGGTTTTGTTATTGTTTTTAAATTCTCTTCAGACAATGCATCCCCTTATTCTTTGTACCTCGGAGTCACTCCTCCCACTGCCTGACCCCCTTGATGTGTGGCTGCCTTTTTAATAGGTTATAGGAGACTGGGAGTATCTGGTATCCTTTCTATGACATAGATCTGACTTGTAGGTGGGGAGCAGGTGGGTAAGATCCTTTCCCCCTTACCCCACCCTCATAGCCACTCTACTAGTAAATCGTCAGACATTTAAATCTATTGTGTGGGAAAGCCAAATGGAGCTAAGTTTGACAAAGGATGGCCTTTATAAAGAGCCTCTTGCTTCCCCTAACTACAGCTGCTTTTAATATTATTTTAGAAATATACAGAATCAATGAAGGAAATCTGAATGTAGTCAGAACATTTAATCAAATATCTATTGTCTTTTGAACACACCCACATTCAGAAGAACACTGATTTGCTAAAAGCAGTCTTATTTGTTGAATAACAGATCCAAGATGAGCCGATTAGCTTGATTTTTCCTATGTATTTCTGACATCGCTTGTGACACACCCATATTCTGACACAAACTAAAAGATTGTACGTTCGTCATTAGGAGAAATCTAGTGTTAATTTACACTAACACTACTTGACATTGTAGGATATATTTTTAAAATAGAAAGCATATGCTAGATTTTTAGATATTCATCCCTTTCTTTTAAAGCGAAATGTTATTTATTTTATTTAAATAAATTTAATACATTTAATTATTAAGATTAAGTTTTAATACATTTATTTAAATAAAATTTCATTCATACTAATATTAGAAAAAAATGCCTAATGAATATTTCTGACAAGTTTGGAAACATCTTTCTTTTTTTTGTGAGAGAAAATATCTTATGGTCAGAGCAGATGTGTGCTTGAATTTTGGAAGTAACCTGCTAGCTATACAATCAAAGATAGAAATCACTTATTCATGCGATCACTTATTTATTGAGTTTTTTAAAAGTAACTCTTAAGCAAGGGACTATGTTAGACATAGGAATCATCAATGAACACATGAAAAAATGGGGCTTTCGGGCGCCTGGGTGGCTCAGTTGGTTAAGCGACTGCCTTCAGCTCAGGTCATGATCCTGGAGTCCCGGGATCAAGTCCCGCATCCGGCTCCTTGCTCAGCGAGGAGTCTGCTTCTCCCTCTGACCCTCCCCACCTCATGCTTTCTCTCTCTCTCAAATAAATAAATAAAATCTTTAAAAAAAAAATGGGGCTTTCATCTTGGGGAAGAAAAGAGACATTAAACAAATTATACAATTTCTAATGCAGGAGGATGACCATTTTTAGAAGAGTCTGTTCTTTTTTTATCTACATATCTTCCAGAAATGCTCTTACAAATTACTCTCTTATGGATAAAAAGAAATATTGATAGCCAAAGTGAACAGATTAATTCTGGCTTAATTCTGGCATGGAGACAATGCATTTCATAACTAAAAGACTCCTATATTTCTACCGAAGTTAATATTTCTGCATTGTGGTATATAAACAAATAAGCAACTATGCCTGGTGTGTTACACACTCTGTCAGGAGCTGTGGGAGGACAATACTCAAGCAGGTCCTCCTCTTTGAGGTAAAGAGACGAGGCTCCCAGACGAATTGCTTTAAAGACTGGAAGAAGCAGAGACTGCTAGCTGATTTCCGAGTTTTAGTCTCCAGTCTACTTTTGCATTATATAGTCCTGGGATGGTGGAAAGACCACCTGGGAGAAATGGGGTGTGGTGGTCTCAGAAATGGGGCTGCAACAGGGATATGAGATTGGGCTGTATACCTACCAAGGATTTCACCACAGGAACTAAGACCCAAAATAATAATCCAATCACACAGAAGTTGCTCAATGCCTGGAAAAGATGCTGAATAAAGGGTCCCTCCCCAGTGGGAACAGTTGAGGACTTTACCTAACCACACTGAACATATAACCAATGAGATGGCTCAGCAGCCATCCTTCTTCTCTGCTGGAACAGTACGGGAATGTAGAGGAAAGGGGGTGGGCAGAAGGTAGACAGTATCCCCTTCCTTCCCTAAGTCTCTAGAGCACTGGGTCTCAGTTGGGGTGGTAGGGCTGTTTAGAGGCAATTTGGAAATTCACAGGGATGTTTTGTTGTTGTCACAATAATGTGGAAGTTGCTACAGACATTTACCGGACTAGGGCCAGGAATGCAACACATCTTACAATGCATGAGCCAGTCCCATACAGTGAATAATTGTCCTTCATTTTATATAACTTTCAGATGTTCTACGAAGCCCTCATATAGGCGAAAAACTTACTATGTGAGTCTAGAAGCTTACTCTAGTTTTTGTATAAGAGCAAAGTATTTTTGGCATGTTTTAACTTACACAGATTTTTCCAGGAATAAAACTATTGTGTATATTGAGGAAAGATTGTACCTTGTTTTATTTGAAATTTAAAAAGAGCTGCTCACCATTTTGGAAAATCACTTCACTGATGGCAATGTTGCTTGTTAACCAACATTTTATAAAATTTTTTAAAATTATGTATGGAGGGGCGCCTGGGTGGCTCAGTTGGTTGGGCGACTGCTTTCGGCTCAGGTCATGATCCTGGAGTCCCTGGATCGAGTCCCGCATCAGGCTCCCTGCTCGGCGGGGAGCCTGCTTCTCCCTCTGACCCTCCCCCCTCTCATGTGCTCTCTCTCTCTCATTCTCTCTGTCTCAAATAAATAAATAAAATCTTTAAAAAAAATTATGTATGGAATAGGTTATAGTATCAATTAATTTTATTTCAGAATAATGAAGAGGTTGCTGCCGCATATTTGTTGGAAAAGAGGGAAATTGGATCTGAAGGAATCAATCACCTCTCCAAGTTCATAACTGTCCAATACTTGCAAATATAGTCTGCAGTGTCAAGGGCAGGAGTTGTGGGAGAAATTTGAATCTATTAGGAGATTGAAACTTAACAATACCTATGAAGGAGTTAATTATAATAATGAGGCTCTTTCAAGAATGGAAATCGACCAAAAATTTTCTGAACTGGTATTAAGGAACCACTGCAGCAAAGGGCTGCCCCAGAGCTCCACTGGAGGCAGATCATTCCAACATGACTTAACGGTCTTCCCTGCAGCTTTTATATCCAACTGGATGATCACATACTGGAAGAGCGGAAAGAGTGTGTAGTTACAGTTTTGCTACTACCTAGCTGCTGCCAACTTTGTCACCTTTTATTTTTTCTACAGAACAGTGATTTGCTACCTTTTGCTCCTTCATTAAAGATCATAACAGCACTCGGGGCACCTGGGCGGCTCAGTCAGTTAAGGGACCGACTCTTGATTTTGGCTCAGGTCATGATCTCCTGGTTGGAAGACTGAGCCGTGAATAGGGGTCTGCTTGGGATTCTCTCCCTCTGCCCCTCCCTGCTCACATTCTCCCTCTTTCTTTCTCTAAATAAATAAAATCTTCTTTAAAAAGGTCATAACAGCACTGAGCTTTGCTTCTCTTGCAAACTGGAAATACTAATAAATTTTCTGTCTCTTTCAAGATTATTCCGAGAATCATTTGGTCCAATAGACATGACAGGAAATGTGATTCTGTACCTTCTTACATTCCAAAGTACTCAGACCTATAGCTCATTTTGGTTAGTTGGTTGAATATGTCCTCCTCCCCTCCCCAGCCTAACAAGCACAGATGCTGGGAATTTTGACTTGGTCTTTATATTTCCAATGGATGATTCTACTTTATTTATTCACATGTATGATGTACCTGAAAAAACTATGATTACTTGACATCATTAACTCTTTTATAAAGGGCCCAAGAAAGCACCACATATAGTAGTGTCTAGATATTGAAGCGAATTAATCATATATTTTATAGGAACAGGTACTCTAAAAACAAAATGTACAGAGAAAGAAAGAAGCTGGATAAGTGTTTTAAAAGATGGATTAATCTGAGAGTGAAATCCCACCAGGGGAACCGTTAATTAAATCCTGTGAAAGGAGTGGAGTGGATCCCCAAGGCTGGCTGGAGTCTAAACTGGTAGAACACAGTGTTTATTGTGCCCCTTACAGTTTGTATCTGACCCTCAGGAGGGTTGTTGAACTTCAATTTTTATCTGTCCAAAGACTTCACCGTTAAGCCCAAGCTGCCTGTCTCGGAAATGTCTGCTATTGCACAGAGCTGAGAGCGTGATGGGGGATGGAAGCAAACCCAATACCACTGCTAAAGATCAGCTCAAAGTGAAAGGATCTGCTTTGTAAAGTGTGGCCAGTAGATCATACAGCAGCACTGCCCTCCTAAACAAAGGTCAGCATCTTGATGGTTAGATTTGCTTCTCATGAGAGGTGATGGTGCTATTAATTGTTTAAGTACAATGGAAGAAGGACCAACTCTAAACTGTTCCATTCACTTCCCTGAATTCTCTCTCTCCTCTCAAAAACATTGCCAACTGACATCTTTGTCTCCTTTTGCCTCTTCTACAGAACGATGATTTGCGACCTTATGCTCCTTCATGAAATGTCTCTTTGCGTCTGACATTCACATAAACAACTTCTGTCCTTGTTATTCCCTCCAGAATGCTGTTTGCTTTAATTAAATCCTGATTAATTTCCACTTTTTCCCAAAGAAAACAATAGCAGTTTCCTTTGATATTTTTGAATTTACTATGTAAATTCACCACCTTTATCTATTATATTCATGATATTAAATTTTTATGGCTATCACCTTGTAATCTTCACAAAAGAATTTTTAATAACAAAATTGGAATGAGGACTTTTTCATATACGACCATATTACTGTGCAAAATTAATTTAATTATTATTAACCATGTGTATAACAATAAGCAAACTACTTCAGGATCTTAGATCTCAGGTTGAATATCTGTAAAATGGGTATCTGGAACTGATTTTTCCTTCTTTCTTCCATTAAAACGTTGAGATTTCAGGATATAAAATCTCAGTGCTTACTCTAGGTTTCAAAGCTCATGTTCCATCATTTGGTCTATGCTGCATCTTATAAGAGAGATGATATGGAATTATCAGCAACCTCCTCCATGATTGGGAATCCTCTTTTTCTCGTTAAAAATATAGTCATTCATTTTCTCTGGAAAGATAACTTTCAGATAATACTGAATTCCTGGTATTGATTTATTTAAAAATAAGCAGTGTTCATGTATTTTTTACTGTTTACTGTGATTGCTTTTTACAGAAAAGTGTTCTTTCCTATCCATCTAAATAAAGTCAATAATCACTCAATTATTTTGATTATGAAGACTTTTCATGTCTTTCCACATGGTTCCTAGCGTTGCCCATTCCTCCTGAAACCAAAAGAATTTTTAGAGTATCACAATTTTCTATTTTTATTTTATTTTCTCTTAATTAAAATTAGATTTTCTTTTCTGCATTTCATGAATTCCCAGTGTGCATAAATCTTTTGTATAACAATAATCTATGTTTAAATACACTCCTCACTTTTTATCATAATAAGTTTCAAACATAAGTAAAAGTAAAGAGAGAAGTGGAGCTAATCCCCACATACCCACCTTCAGTTTCACCAGTTAACAACAAATTGTCAATTCTGTGACATCTAGATCTCCCTCCACTGTCCAGGTTTGATATTTCAAAACCACTCCTGGATATTACATTACTTCATAATTTACTAGTTGGAATTCTTAAAAGCAGAACTTTCTCTTGAAGGGAAGCAGAATTTACCACCCCAAAATATGTTTTGGTACAAGGATTATTTTAGAGTGATGATTTTTCAGAAGCAGGAAGCCCAGGAGAAGCTCTGAAAACTGAATAGAAGCTACCATGTTGTAAGAAACATTTACTTTTATAGGGAAATCTCCATTTGTAAGAGTGTCTTACTCTCTATACTGGAGAAGGGGGATGACCAAATCTCTAGAAACTCTTATCAATGGAGAAGCCTTGTACTTAAATCCGAAGAACAACAATAAACTTGATTTCTGTGCTTTTCTTGATGACCTTCCATAACTGGCTGCATTCTGCAGCCCCCCCCCAAACATTTTTCTTTTGTCTTTATATGGAGATGGCATTTAAGGTGATGGTTTGGGCCATTCTGAGAGTTACTCAGTTTTTCTGCATATCCTATGTACACAGGAGGTATACATGTTATTAAACTTCTGTTTGTTTTTCTCCTGTCAATCGGTATTTTATTACAGGGGATCTCAGCCAAGAACCTAGGAAAGTAGAGGGAAAATTATTTTTTCCTCCTCTACACTCTCATCAACTATTTGGTTACCCTGAAGTTTGATTTGAACAGTTTTAATACTTTCACTAATCCTGCTTATGCACATTCTTTCCCTATTTGCTCTTACTTGGCTTAATCCACTTTTTAATGTAACCCACCCCTTTAAAACAGCATTTAATTAAAAATTTTAAAACAGCTTTAATTCAGTTAGAGCTCCCTACTTTATAGAGACTTAAAAATTTCCTCTTATGTTTAAGTCCAAGCAGTTTTTCTAGAGGGCAAGCTGACAAACATTTTATTTGTAATGTACATGCCTTTAGTCAGAGTAATTCTACATCAAGCAACTTAGCCAAAGAGAATAATTAAAAAGTATGCACAAATAGAAATGCACAGAAATTCAACACAGCATTGTTTATAATAGCTAAAAATTATTGCAAACAATCTAAATGTCTACCAGTAGGCTGTGTAACACATGTTAACCATGAGTAGCCATTAAAAATGGGATTCTAGATCCATGTTGACATGAACAGAATGATCTATGGATCGTATAGAATATAGATCGATACTGACATAAACATATATTATGTTAAAAGCAGGTTACAAAATATCATGTATAGTTAAATGCTATAATTGTAAAAAGAATAATTTTGTAAGAATATATATATATATATATAAATTAAGAAAGCTTATCCTTTCCAATGTTACTTATATTTATTGATTTCTGGACTGTGACATTTGAGTAATTCTCTCTTTTACTTTACTTACTTTTATTAACATGTGAATTTTTTCATAATTAACAACATGATTATGATTAAAGAAGTATTTCCAACCAACAATAAAAAACATTTCTTTAATCGCAAAAAAACCAATAAATCAATTTTCAATTTGTAAATAAAGAAGATCCTGTTCATTGTCACTTAAGCTAACGTGCCTCACCCGTTCCTCTTCCCTTAAACATCATGGTGCAGATTACAAACAATGAAGTGGTTTTGCTATTGCAATGATTTCTACCTTCCCACTTTTAAAATTTTATGTCTAGGCGCCTGGGCGGCTCAGTTGGTTAAGCGACTTCCTTCGGCTCAGGTCATGATCCTGGAGTCCCAGGATCGAGTCCCGCATCGGGCTCCCTGCTCGGCGGGGAGTCTGCTTCTCCCTCTGACCCTCCCCCCTCTCATGCTCTCTCTCTATCTCATTCTCTCTCTCAAATAAATAAAATCTTTAAAAAAATAAATAAAATTTTATGTCTAGACTCGATGCTTCTTATCACCTGTGAAATTGCTGCTTTTATACCGAACTGGACTGCTGGAAGCTTTACATTGAAGGTGAAGTTTCTCAGACAGAAGCCTCTGCCACTGCTAATGTTCTGTGGTCCACGAAGACTCTATACAATATAGTACGCTATTTAATCTTTAGAACCACTCTGTGGTGTTAAGTATCAATAACCTCACTTTACAGATGAGAGGAAAGCCCATGTTTACACAGCTAATAAACTCCTAAACTGGGAATCGGACCTGGGACTTTCGACTCTCAAGTCCCTTCTTTGCCTGCTTGACCACTGCGTCTCCTCTCGGTCGCATTCACCTCTTTTCTACCTTGAAAGTCTTATCTGACAAGTCTTAACCACACAGAGAATATCTTACTTAACTCTCTGCCACCACATTTCTGTTGGAATAGATTACTTTATCCATCATTGTCTAAGCTCTTGTGCACTAGCTCAGCTTCAGCTCCTTTGAAAGAGGCACATTCTACTTCCTCCACCACCCTAGGTACTGAGACGGTCATAAATTGTGAGCCAAGCACACTGAACTGCTATTGCTGCCTGAACACAAAGCTTTTCCATCAGTCACATAGAGGAAGCACACCCTTCATCACAGTAAGAAGTAACCGACCTTAGGTATCGGTCTGGAAATACCTATTCATTCACCCCAAGGCAAGAAAGTTGACAGGAAATCTGAAATGATTACTGCAATTGCAGTGTGCTGAAAACAGGTTGTTTGAAATTACAAATAGTGAAAATATCAGGTAAGTTTGGCAAGATAGGGCAAGATTCGTTTTTTTAATCAAAACATTCTAAGACAAAACTTTAATATACATGTTTCTATATCACACTGGCAAATCTTTAAAAATTAAGACATTGTGAAAGATGTTTATCAATCTATGATGCATCATCTGATAAATGAAAAGGATGGGGCATCAAGTATATAGGAGAGAGCACTTTTCTGGCTTGGGGCAGGAATGTCCTGAGATACACCATGAACATACTTGACCTATGTCTAAGACAGGAGGATTAGAAGCATGGGCATGAAAGCAGAGGAATCAAAGTGGTATAGAAGGCCAAGTGTTGTCAACAGCGACCTTCTGACTTACGTATGATGTTCTTGCCTGTTTCAAAGATGATTAATCCTCCAACAAAGGTTTTCTGAGTGTCTAGGGCATACCAGGCCTGTTCTAGGTACTGTGAGTATAGCACAAGAAAACTTAACTGCCCTTCTGGAGTTTACATATCCAATCAGTGGAGAGCAAATTATAGACTACTAGATTTGTAAGGGATATTAATTCATCCAACTCAACAAATATTCCTGAGCACCTCCATGCGTCAAGCACAGTGATGGACTAGAACGTACACACTATCTGTTGTGAAGTTTTTGTTTTGTTTTGTTTTGTTTTTAAAGATTTTATTTATTTATTTGACAGGGAGAGACACAGTGAGAGAGGGAACATCAGCAGGGGCAGTGGGAGAGGGAGAAGCGGGCTTCCCACTGAGCAGAGAGCCCGATGCGGGGCTCGATCCCAGGACCCTGGGATCATGACCTGAGCTGAAGGCAGACGCTTAACGACTGAGCCACCCAGGTGCCCCTGTTGTGAAGTTCATGGCTTAGAAGACAGCCTGGAGTCTGCCAAGTCTAAGATGGGCCGTGATACAGCACAATACAGCTAAGATAATGCAACGAGGAGGCACTTAAATCAGATTTAGGAGTCGGGAGAGCATCCTGAAGGAAGTACTGTGCATGCTGGAAGACAGAACACAGAAGACAGGTGGTGGTGATTTTCCCATTCTGCTCTGCATTTTTGAGTATAGTGTTCCTGGCTGAGAATGTCCAAGGGACAGACCTGAGACAAAGAGGATCTACAAGTCCTAGCACATGGTAAATGATGACAAAAACTGAAGATATTTATCTTGGACTATTAAAGACTTAAACCTAATGAATACCTAATTATAAATAAAATAAATTTATTTGGTGTGATTTCAGATAGCATATTTCAGTCAATGGCCAAATATAAATCTTCCTAAAATTCCCGCTCCCATTTCTTCTATTTCCTCTGGAAACATCCTTCCCTCACTATTTAACCAACTAACAACCCCTCATCTCCTTTCTGACATTCCTTATCCTCTTCCCCGCTTTGCTTTTCTCCAAAGCATGTACCACCTTCTGAATATACATATTTGACTTATTAATTATTAATCCACCTTGTCTCAAAATAATATGTCATGCAAAGGCAGAGATTTTATGTTTTGTTTACAGCTATATTTAATGTTCCTAAAAGAATGTCTGCCTTATAAATATTTGTTGAATCAATGAATGAGAGTTGTCCAGAATATGAAATGCCACATAGAACATTTTATTTCTATTATAGACAACTGAAAGTTTAATGGGTTTGTTTATTTGAGTATTAATGCTATGAGTAAGGAGTATAATCAGACGAACCTATGATTTTTTTTCCTGGTAGAGAAATACACTTTTCCGGGGCCTGGGTGGCTCAGTCGTTAAGCGTCTGCCTTCGGCTCAGGTCATGATCCCAGGGTCCTGGGATCGAGCCCTGCATTGGGCTCCCTGCTCTGCGGGGAGCCTGCTTCTCCCTCTCCCGCTCCCCCTGCTTGTGTTCCCGCTCTCGCTGGTCTCTCTCTGTCAAATAAATAAATAAAATCTTTAAAAAAACCCCACACTTTTCCTTTTATACATCCAATGTTGGGGAACTCATTTCCTCAGGCAAGGTGGGTAGACAACTCTGATCTTTCCTGTTTTCTTCTTACACTGAACCAAATTCTGCCACTCTGAAATCTCTATTTAGTGATCCTAATTCCAATATGAATTGATATTCAATATAGAAGTAGATATAAACCATTTAGGACTGAAAACATGCCTAGAATATAACTTTTACAAGATATAGTCATGGTACTAATAAAAAAATTTACGTGATCTAGAGCATTCCATTTAAGATTATTTCCACTGCTGTCCTTTCCGTAGTGCAAATGATGAGACTGGCTCTCTCAACAGGCTGTCTTCCTCCAAGGTTGGCTTTCACTGACTCCCATTATCCTTTACCAGGACAATTGCCCTCTAGCCAGATGATTTTAAATATGGTGTTCTGGCTCAGGAAACAATGTTATCAGGAGATGATATTCTTAGCCTTAACAGATTATCTTTTCTATAATTACTAATCTTCATAATACACAGTCTTTGTTTTCTTCTTTGGGGCATACGTTTAATCTGCATAATAAGGCATTATCACAGGGTTAGAGAGAGTACCAGAAAGGGAAATTACTCTTGGACAAAAACCTATATGATTTCTCAGAAAAGGATACTGTCTCAATGGTAAGATAAAATTTATCTTTCAATTTCTAATTACTTTGAAATCTCAATACGTCCTAAAGTGTTGGTATCGGCTTCCCTTTTTTCCTCCACGGTTCCTGCTAATATTTTGATATTATTCTCAGTAATGTTTATAATGGTAGCTACCATTTCTATATTAACTATAATAGTAGCTAACACTTACTAAATGTACCTAGCACTGTTCTGGGCACTTTATAAGTATGAAATTATTTAATCTTCTTATCAGCCCTTCAATTTAGGTACTAATATTATCTACATTTTAAAGTTAAAGAAACTGAGGCATAGAAGGGTTGAGTAAATGTAGGCAATTTTCAGGGAGCCTGTGCTCATGACCACAGTGTTAGATCTTCAGATTTTCTATGGGTTCCCATTTGGATTCATGTTTGCAAAGCTTTAGTTAATTGCATGTGCAAATAAGCTGAAACAATTGTCTTGAGTATACACTAAAAACCTTGTGGAAAGAGGTAGACATAATGAATGCAAAAAAAGAAAAAAATCATGATTTTCTTGGAGTGCCCAGAAATATATTTAACTAAGGTAACCAAGGTATTGAACTATGTCTTCATCATCACTCCTTTATTTATAACTTAAATTTAAGTTATAAAATATTTATTGAGGAATCTATGTGTTGATAGTTTAGTGTCTTAGATCAGCAGTTCTCAAACTTTGTGGACCCCATTATACTCTTAAAAATTAGTGAGGATAAACAGATCTTTGGTTATGTGGTTAAATCTATAGATATTTATTAGAAATTAAGAATTCATTATGTGGTTATTTATTCAATAAAGAGAACAATAATATACCTATTACATGTTAACATAAATGATAAATTTTTACCCAAATAACTACATTTTCTATAACAAAAATATTTAGCAATGAGAATGGTCTTGTTTTCCATATTTGCAAATATTTCTAATGTTTGGCTTAAGAGAAGACAGCTGGATTTGCATATCTGATTTTCCATTTAATCTGATTTGTCACAATATCACACACTATGTAACCTCTAGAAAACTCCAGTGTACACTTGTGAGAAAACGAGAATGACAAAGGAAAATAACATCTTATATTATTATGAAGAAAATAGCATTGACCTTATGGAGCCCCTGAAAGAATTTCTGAGATATTCAGGAGCACCCAGATCACACTTTGAGAACTGCTGTCTTACACTGACAGACGAGGAAAAAAACAGAAGAAACCTTAGGACTTCCTTTAGATAATTACATAAGCTGTAGATTCTCCTATTTTCAGTTCTGTTTTCAAAAAAAAGAAACAACACATAGCTTTCTATGATGCCTCAGAATTTTTGAGGAGTTTGGAGGAATTTTGCTCCCCTCAGCAATTTTCTATTAAAAATATAGTTAACAACCTTAACATATTCCCAGACTTGTTTTATCTTTAAGAGCCTTTGTTTTGTTTCAAAGGGTGGGACTAAATAAGTAATGAGAAATTAAAAGCAATTTTTAGAAGTCAGTTGTGTAAGATTCTCTTTTAAGAACTATGACCTTGGGGCACCTGGGTGGCTCAGTTGTTAAGTGTCTGCCTTCGGCTCAGGTCATGGTCCCAGGGTCCTGGGATCGAGCCCCGCATTGGGCTCTCTGCTCAGTGGGGAGCCTGCTTCTCCCTCTCTCACTCCCCCTGCTTGTGTTCCCTCTCTCGCTGTCTCTCTCTGTCAAATAAATAAATAAAATCTTTAAAACAAAACAAAAAAACAAAAACTATGACCTTTTCCTATGTGCATATTCTTCATATCATCCAATTTGCAATAACCTGTTTTCCCTTGTTTTCCTCTGAGAGGACCCTATAAAATCTCTGGGCCTAGGGCCTAAAGCAGAGTGCTGTCCATTTCCTGAGGACACCATGTGCTCTTGTCCAGACTCCTTTCCCTGACTGCATTTGCAAGGAGGTGGAATTCTTTTTTTTTTTTTTAAGATTTTATTTATTTATTTGAGAGAGAGAGAATGAGAAAGAGAGAACACATGAGAGGCGATAGGGTCAGAGGGCGAAGCAGCTCCCTGCCGGGCAGGGAGGCCGATGCGGGACTCGATCCTGGGACTCCAGGATCATGACCTGAGCCAAAGGCAGTCGCTTAACCAACTGAGCCACCCAGGCACCCCAAGGAGGCTGACTTCTTAATACCTGCTAGATTCAATGCATTCATTTAGGGGTAGAGAAGTCGAGTCTTACCCTTCTGAGGTGTGTGTTAGCTGAGGAAGACTGACAAGAAACACATATATAATCTAATGTTAGATAATAATAGCCCTAGAAAAAACTTAATCAAGTTATGGGGATAGAGAGGGACAAAGGAGGTTTTTAGGTAAGACAGTCAGAGAAGGCCTCCCTCAGCAAATAACATTTGCCCAGAAATCTGAATAAAGGAAGGAGAATGTCTGTTTCTGGGGCAAGAGCAGTCCTGGTAGAGATCATAGAACACGCTGATTCCCTCAGGTCAGAAGAAATTTGGATTACTTGCATTTGAGGAAAGAGCCGGAGCCAGTGTGGCTAGAGCAAAGAGAACAAGTGAAAGAGATAGAGAAAATGAAATGAAGACCAGGAGAGGTTGTTACAATTTTTTCTAAGAGTGCTGGAAGCTCTTGGAAGGTTTTGAGTAGAAGAGTGTTGAATTTAAAGAGAATCACTCCACTGTGGAGAACTGCCTCAGGAGCATGATGGAAGTAGGAAGACCAGCATGGGGAGAGTTGCCAGTGACTTTCACTAAGACGTCAGAAGTGGGAGAAGAGGGATCTAATTTGAAATTTTTTGGATGATAGAGACAGCAGAATTAGTTGATGGATCAAAACTGGGACATATGAAAAAGTACGTCAACAAGGTAAGTGGATTTTTCTGTTGAGCAACTGGGTGAATGTGGGTGCTATTTACTAAGATAGGGAATCCAGGGCTTAAAAATGAAGTTTTGTTTTGAATGTATGAAGTTTGAAATCCCTACTAGGTATCTAAGAAGGGATGTTGACTTCTCAGTTGAGTATGTGAATCTGGAACACAGGGTTGTGGCCTGAAATAAAAATCTGAGCATTATTGACATGCAGTATGGTTGTTAAAATCCCTAACAAAGTGGGGAGCACATTGGAGGCTCCACCTCCAGTATTAACTTCTGTCCTAATGGTATGACTATATCAAGAAGAGTAGAGTATCTTACGAGAAATGTACATTTCTTTTCTGTCCAAGAAAAGCTAATTGGGATGGAGGACATGCATTATTCTCTTGATTTCTGAGTATCTGGGAATAGTGATCATCCATTTCAGATGGTCTAATATAATCACCTTTCCATAGTCTGTCTTGTTCACTCCTTTGTTAATATCTCCAAACCTAATGCCCACTGCATATTAAGTACACATTAAATTTTTGAAGGGGCGAGTGAACCATTAAATCAATGAATAAAAGTTAACAGTCTATTTTCTCTGATATTTTGGTCTGGAAAATATGGTTATGATTAATGGATGGGTGCATCTTACCTATGGTGAACATAATATTGCAATGACAGTGTCATACAATATTTGTAACAGTCAATGTTTAAAAACATATAATACTGTTCTCTGAAAACAGGAATAGAACGCTTGTTAAACAGGTAAGTTTCTTGGGCAACATAACCTTTTAAAATTTATTCTTAGTAGGCTAAGCTACCATTGGAGTCTGAAGAAAACGTCAGGTTTCTATTATCCTAAAAGATGAAAGACGTTACGATGTAGTCCTAGATTGGGAACTGAGATTTTGTAACTCCCTATTCTTGGAACCCTCTGAATGCATGCAAGTAAATCAATTCAATCCTCTCTGCTTCAGGTGGTTATCTGTAAAATAATCCATCTGCTCCTCTCCCCCAACCCCCTCCCTATTTCTTTGTCTCACATTATTAAAAAGAGGTAATTTCTTGCCACATAAACAATATTTTAGAAATGATTGCTCAACTTTATAGTCACCACCCAAATGAAAAAGACTCTTGACCTTTTGCTGAAGGAAGAAAATGGGTCAACTGGCATGGAAAGTTTCCTTCCTCTGGCTGAAGATGAACTTCATGGAGTTTTTCTCTGCTCTGTACACTTCAGCCGCCTGAGTAATTTACCCTTGAGTTGAACTGCTGAGTGTCAGTAGATGTGTGTGTGCGTGTGTGTGTGCACGTGTGTGCATGTGCGTGTTTGTATATAGGGGGAGATTTGGCCAACATGGGAACTGAATGCAAAGACATTGGTTAATAAAGTTCCAAGAGGCCCAGAATATGTTCGGTAAAGGTCCATTTCTGACTTAGAGTAGCTTGATATGGCATAGCAAATTTCCAGAATAGTTGTGATGCAGGACTTTTCAGGAGCTTTTTGGACTGCAGCTCGGGGAAAAAGCCAGAGATGATCACCATGTGTTAACAGCTTTCCAGAAAAAAATGCTGTATTAATACATGGCATTGTTATTATTCCAGTCTGCCTCCTTTGGCCACACATTTTGGTATCAAACTGTGAAAATCCAGTGTTATAACTTCTGGAGGGTTGTTTCACTCTCACTCTATTTTTCCTGTTCATTAATATTGTTTGAGAGGTAATTTCTTTATTCTGATAAAAGTCCTTTTCTCACTCAGTTTTTCTACTCTCCACACACATTCCCCCTCCTTCCCCCCACCCCAACCTCCAACCGCCTGTGCACACACACACAATTACCATTTGTCTGCAAAACAAAACAAGCCACCTGTTTAAGGCTGTTCTACTTGTCACAGTGAGGACAATTGTTATTTAATCAGCATAGTACTGGGCTGAACCAGGGGTCTTTCAGTCCCTGTTTACATATTGCTGAGGCCAACTAAACTCAATATGACCTTTACAGAGCTAAACTATCCCTACAAATTGCACTGGGTAGTCATCTTCGTATTTATAAATCCAAACATTAAAAAAAAGTCTTTAAAGCAACATGTGTGAGAGAATCAAATGCACTGTCCATTTAAAAGCCTATGATTTTGTTTGAGTAGTAAAACCCAGGTGGTTAGTTTTCTCATTGAAAAACTCTCCTATACATATAGAGTGCATTTCTCTCTCCTTAAAAGATCAGTTTCTGGGCGCCTGGGTGGCTCAGTTGGTTAGGCGACTGCCTTCGGCTCAGGTCATGATCCTGGAGTCCCGGGATCGAGTCCTGCATCGGGCTCCCTGCTCGGCGGGGAGTCTGCTTCTCCCTCTGACCCTCCTCCCTCTCGTGCTCTCTGTCTCATTCTCTCTGTCTCAAATAAATAATAAATAAAATCTTAAAAAAAAAAAAAGATCAGTTTCTAATGGGTTCCAAAGGATCTCCGAGATAACCAGATTTCAATATGATTTTATTCTTTGATGGACTTTCTAAGGAAATTCACATCCATTTCACTGGATGTTGTACTTTATTATCGATCAACTAATTTCACATTTCAGGAAAACTTTCAAGCTTCATCAGTTGGGACCACTAATTCAGAATGTGTAAACATTTAGACATGTGGTTATTATTGAATAAACATTTAAAATATTTGACTGATTTCTGAGGTCCTTTTTTGGGGGAATTCATTTCTAAATCAGCATTTTAAGAAAATAAATGTTCAAGAGATGTCAGAATTTGTGGGCTTTTGTATGTAATTTTAACTTACACATTTAAAATTACTTTTTTGTGTAATTTTTTTATGTTTATAGCATATAATCACAATGAATTCCATTGTTCCTCTAGAATCTGAACTCCACATTTTTGATATACTATTTATCTTCTAATCATGAATTTTCTTAGGCTTAGGAAAATCATAAATGTTCATTAAACTCATAAAAATCTTTCTCTTGGTTACCTGGCTGGATACCACTTTTTTTCTCAAAGTTTCCTGATACAGAGATAATAGTGATAAATACTTCTTCTATTCCACAGATGAGAAAACAGAAATTTCTCACCCTGGTTAGAAAGAGAAAACATTCCAGGAGCAATAAATAGAGGTTTTATGTTCCTATTTCTGAAAACACTAGTTTCATTTCTAATTGGGAAATTTCACTAAAGTAGTAATGATAAATGTTTCCATCTTAGCTTTAAACAAGCTGCTTTGACATCTTAACACTCTGGATTTGTGGAAACCATTTTAAAAGCCGTGACTATTGGAAGAAAAATACAAGCCTATTTAATATCCCTTGTGTTGTTTGTCTCTTCATAGTGGTCCTTTTAATAGCTGTGTAAATGCTAATCCTCAGTCCCCACCCATGGGTCGTTAATTAACGTAGCAGGGCAATTTCTTCCTGATGCCACATCTGTTGATATAGCTGTGAAAATTGACTGAGGGCACATGATAAGGTTTCCATAGTGATTTGATTTTACTGAGGAATGGGAGAAAAATGGGAGAAGGAAACATCATAAGATAAAAACTGCATATTTTCATTATTGTTTTTTCAAATTACGTTCTGATTTTCTGTGGGGCCAGTAGAGAGGCTACAAATGTGTATTGTTTAGAACACAAACAAAAAGCCTCGTGAAGCATTGAAAAAGGAAGCCAAATGTTGCTCTCTTCCCCAAATGAAGTGCTCTTGGTTGCCTAATGTTAGTTGTTAGTTGCCCTAATGATGCTTTGATAAAGGAGGTTGAGTGTATTAGTTGAATCCTACCAACAGGTCTTGTTGGGGTGAAACGGGTTCATTTTCAAGTTGTGCTGAGTAATTGACCGCTCCAAAATATACCCCTTTCCCCAGTCCATACCTTGTCAGGAATGAATGAACTCAATGATATGCTAAGAGATGAAGACCATGATATCGCACAGCATTTGTCACCAGCACCCACTATGTAATCCTATATTTTGAAGAGATTCGTCACTGTCTAAAGCTGCATTGATGCTTCAGCACAAATGCCTAGCAATGCAAAGCATCCCATCCACAATCTTCTAATTATGGAGATATCCTTTACGTGGGAGGGGGCGAAAGGAGTGTATTCTTTGCCCTTAGATAACTGTTTTAGAAAGATGGCGTCGTTCAGAGTCCTTTTCCAAAAGAAAGCAAATGTTCTCCTTTTGTGTGTGTGTGTGTGTGTGTTTGCACAAAAGCATATGCTTTTAGTATTTTAAAGAACATGAGTTGCCATGGGGAGCAATAGACATTAGAAAGAGGGCAATTTATTAGATCTGAGGTATATCATATCATATCATATCATCATATCATATCATATCATATCATATCATCTTTTTAAGGTTTAGGCTTTGAATGTCACTGCACATACAAATGAATGCCATATTTATTTGTAAGTGTCATGGTGTTGGGAGGACAAAATAGGCTTTGAATTCAGTCATACCTGGGTTTGAATCCCTGCCATATGTTAGCTGTGTGATTTTATGCAAGATTATTTTATGTGCTTGAGCTGTAGTTTTCTTATTCATACAAATAGGAATGACCCCTTTCTTGCAGGCTAGCTGTTAACATTCAACAAGATCACATTTGTAGAGCATCTAACAGTGTGTCTGGGAAAGAGTAACAGTAACTCTTAGATCCCTTTTCTCTCCCCATAAAAGAACATAGCTTGATTTGGGCTAATAAAATCTCATCTTGCAGAGAATGATCATAATCTTTGCCACTGGGCTTATGGGTAGAGGAAGGAAACGAAGTTATTTATTTATTCTTGAAAATAAACCTAAGGAGAACTAGTGGTTCACAAGTCTTAACACTTGTAGACAAGTTGTGTTTACAGGCTGGAAAGTGGGATCTCAGCTCTTCATAGCTCCACCCCTGTCTGTCTCTCTCAAAATACAGAGCATTCCTTGCCTTGGGCAAACTCCGAATGAGGGGACCAGGTTTCTGATTCTTCCACACAATCTTCTGATTCTTCTTTTGATTGGTGATTTCTGAATCGAGATCATGTAGTTCAAAGTTAGAATTTCAGAGTTGGAAGAGCTATTACAACAGAGTGTCTTAAGTTTTGAGGTACATTAGAATCACTTGAGAAGCTTGATCAAAATGAAGATTTGCAGGACCTATCCCCAAAGATTCTCATTCTGGAGGTATAAGCCCCGAGTTCCTATATTTTTTTTAAGTTTTCATTTAAATTCCAGTTAGTTAACATACAGTGTAATATTAGTGTCAGGTGTACAATTCACTGATTCAACATTTCCATACATCACCCGGTGCTCTCCTAAATCTCCAACACCTAGTTCACCCAACCTCCTTCCCACCTTCCATCTAGTAAACAAATATCCTAAGTATCTCTGATTCAGTTGCCCACACACCCACATAGAACAGCCCTTGACTTAGGGCTGTCTAATTCAAGGTTCTAACCAGTGTGGGGTCACATGGGTTCTGATTCAGCTGCACGGCCAAAGGAGGCATTGGGTTTTGTGGGGACTGAAGTTTCTACAGTTTGGGGTCTGTCTTAAGAAAAGAAAAAATAAGATCTTACTTTTGTAGATGTTGCCAAAGCATACGGTCACATGAGCCTATTGCCGGGACTTCTCTGGGGGCCTGGGAAGGGACCCATGGCTATGAGGGTACCTGGACATAAGCTTCCCCAGCTTCCCAGGACATTGACTTCTGAGTACCAGCATAGCAATGCATCCTCGTTATTGTCTCTATTTTACACAATGAAGAAACTCAGCAAGGAGACATGAAGTAACAAGCCGTGGTCAAAGAGCTAGTAAGTGGAAGAGCTCGGGTTTGAATCCAGGCAGCCTGTCTCCAGGGCCTTTGTTCTTTTCATTATGTTTTCACCATGACAACATAATGTCTTTTATAGATACTTCCTGTTTTCTGAAAACCATAGAGAGACAATACTTCTTATTTCCATTACAGGACCCACTGTGACACTCTTACTGGATGAAATAAAGTGCTGATGACAATAAATAAGATAAAATGATTAGTCAAGTAGTTTTGCATTGTTAAGTTACTATGAAGTTACTCTATTTACTTGTATATTTTTATATTTTAAAATCTAAATTTAAAATACACAATCACTCAGAATATATATTGAGGTATATATATATGATATTGCATATATTATATATATATATATATATATATATATATATATATATGATAAATAGTGGATCAAAGTCTCTGGGTGATTAAAAGTAAAAGAAGATACATCTATCACCCCCAGAAATTTATAATCTAATAAGCCAAGGGTGTGAATAGAGGGGGTGGTATATCTCAAGGGTGAGATAACCATGAACTTCGTAAGCAGCATGAGGAAGTATGTGGAAGGCTTCAGCATTTAGAGAGGGGAGAAAGTAGGATCCTAACCTCCGCAAAAGAATAGCTACATTAAACAAAACCAAAACAGAACAAAAGAAAAAAAAAATGAGACGGCTAACTGTCTAGTCCAATATTCTGTTAGCAACACACCCCTCAATTTTAACTGCTTAAAATAAAGATGACTTTGCAGTGAAGGGCGGCCATGTGACTAAGTTCTGCCTGATGAGATGAACAGAAGTGTCATGTGACACCTTCCAGAAAACCTTTATAAAAAGAGAGCTGCCATGCTCCCTTTGTTCCTTTTTCTCTTTCTCCTTCTGCTGGCTTGAATGCAGACTGATGGCTGGAATTTGAGCAGCCACCATGGTCCATGAGACAGTGCACTAAGGTTGGCAAAGAATCAAGAGAGATAGGAGTCCTAATGACCATAAGGCCTCTCTATCAGCCCAGAACTGCTTATTTCCAGATTATGTTCATCAGAGAGAGACAGACCATTATTTATTTAAGAAATGTTTATTTGGGGTTTCTCTCATTTACAGCTGAATTTAATCCCAACTTATAAAAACCTGGACTGAGAATGCTAACCCCAGCCATCATTTTCTTAAGATTTCATGGTATAGAGCAGGTGTAACTAACATTATACAACTACACTTAAAAAAAAACACAAACACATCATTATTATGTATCCATATAAAATTATCCCTTACAAACTTTCACTCTGGGAGAAAATATGATTATTCCAATCATACCACTATTAGTCAAATTAGCATTAAAGCTTTTCCTTTGGACGTATGTTCAGATGATTTCCATAGACACCTTCTTCTAAATTAGGTCCCTGTAGTGGATATTTATTGTATTAAAGGTAGTTAATAAAAAGTAATTCTGCCAATGCTGGAATTTCTAGCAAAAAGAGAAGACATTTTCTATACAGTACCTTTCTGGCGATGCTCAAAAAATATGCAGAAAATTTCATATACAATCTGAGCATGTCAGACATTTAGTGTTTGTTGAATGAATAATTTGACAAATAAATGCTATTCTATAAGTAGCACCATTGGTGGACGTGATGCAGATGCAAACATATGAGATATGGAGGGTGTTGGTGGAAAGTGTGAAGCAAATCACTTTCATGGGATAAGAAGAGGGTGTGTAGAAGGTAGGAGCAGATGTTTGACCAATGGAGCAAGATCAATAATTCATGTTGGAGAACCAATATTAGTCATGAAAAATCAGCCATATTGTAAAATAATTACTTTTGGAGGGATTAATAATTAATTAAGCCAACAAAGCATTATCTTCCAGAAAAGAGAAAATCTGTTTCTTCTAAACAAATTAATTAATTCAAATATTAGAGAATCAATTGCTCAATAATTATATGTTGAAATCCTGGTAAGTGATCAACACTGTGGAATCTAAATATGCCTCAGCACTGCATCTATTACTTTAATTTTAATGCTAATGATTCAAACATTTTCTTTTTTTTTTAAGATTTTTATTTATTTATTTGAGAGGGAGAAAGAAAGAGACAGCACACAGAGGGAGAAGCAGGCTCTCCTCTGAGCAAGGAGCCCGATGGAGGGCTCGATCCCAGGACCCTGAGATCATGACAGCAAAAGGCAGACGCTTAACCAACTGAGCCACCCAGGTGCCCCCACAGTCAAACATTTTCTGTATTTTTCCTAATTGGTTGCATTTTTGTTTGTCTCATAGATACCATAGTTTTATAGATCTCTTATAGAAGAGATCTTTAAGATCATTTCACTAATGTTTAGCCCAAATTTTGCTAAATGTAATTTTTTACTTGCAGGACATGTGTTTTTATCATAAACAAGTAGATTATACATGATGATGATATAATATAAATAGCATATGACTATATTATATATATATTTAACGTGTCTTCCCATAGTGCCCCATGCTTTTCTGTTGTGCATATTTATGCATTTTTACTTTTTTGGTATAGAACTGCTATATTCATTCCACAAGCATTTTAAAGTTTGGTTGCTATTTTCTCATCAGTCAATTCATTAGGGAAAATGTTATTTCCTTAAGAAAACTTTCCCTGATTACCCAGACCAGATCAGATCCCCTGCTATACATCCTGTATTTTAGAAATAAACTTATCATAACTGTAATGAGTTAAAAATGTAATATGTGTTTAATATCTAGCTCAGCAACTGCCATATAAGCTCATTGAGGGCAAAGAATGTTCACTCTATTGTTCCCAGCATCTTAGTATAGTCCCTTGGGCAAAGTACTTGCACCTAGAATATTGCCCGGCCCTTTTGAAGCGCCCAATAAATGACCACGTGCATGAATGAACACAACAACTAATAATTGAGAACCTACTATGTGCTTCCCTTAACTGTGCAAATTATATTATAACAACAGTTTGATTTGGGGTCATTTTTCTTGGCCAACCCACTATTCTGCCCCATCTGAGATTGCGGATTTCCTACTCGGGTCCCTTACGAATAATTCTCCTTTATTCCTTCAATTAGCATCTGGTTTTCACTTGTTATGTGTGAAGCTGAATTTATCTTCTTGTCTTCCATTTTTTGATAACTTGCTACCAGCCAGCTAATCAGATGAGTTTAAATTATTTGAGTTGGAAGAGCCCTTAAGTCTATATAGTCCAAATGCTTTGGTAATAAAATATTTCCTTCCCTAACACATCTGAAAATTAGTTGTCTGGCATTCTTGGAACACTTTTAATCACCCTTAAGAAACATACTTCTTTGCAAGGAAGCGCAACCCCTTGCTGTACCTCTCAAATTATTGGAAACTTCTTTATGTTGTTTGGAGCTCTTCCATGCTATAGAATCTCTGGTGGGTGCTGTTGTTACACTCTAAATAAAACCCTCAACTTTTGGATGATGGACCCTTCCATATGGGAAGGAAGCTGTTAGGCTTTGTCAAATAAATTTAAACATCCCTGGCTCCTTCATCTGTTTGCCACTGATGTTCATCCCAGATGTTTTGCCTTCCTGCTCATTTATATTTTAGCTCTTTAAATATGTGGTGTCTTAAGTACAGTATTCCCCTGGAGAACAATTTAGCACTTCAACCAGTGGGTATGTTGCCTTACGTGAGCTTCATAAGGATCCCAGGATTCAATATTAACTCACTGGTAGTTTGTCCTAAGATTACAGGGCATGATCAAAGCTCTATTTTTATTAGTTAGGCTGCGCCTAATGCCACAGAAAAATGAATATCTCGATCACTGGCAAGGCACAGGTACATTTTATCAATTCATTTCTGTTCACAAATGTCAATGACAATGAACCAATCAACCACTGCTTCGGATTGATCTATGTGTCCGCCCCACCTTCTCCACTTTGACAGGCTGATGATACAAAGCAATAGAATTGTTTATGCTACAGATTTTTAAACAAATGATCTACAGACTTATTCAAACAAGGTCTGCCAGAAAAATATGTAAGAGGATATGTAAGAGGAATAATATAGACTGTGAAAGAGAGTGTTGATATCGTCTGCTTCATTCTGAGTATCAAATATGATGGAATTTATTTCAGCAGGTTCCTGAGTCTGGATGCTTTATTAGATCATGTGCCTTGAAATGTAATTCTGCTTGCAGACAATAAGATATATATCCCTCTTTCTAACAAATAATTCTCATACTCCATAACGTGTATTATATGAGCCATTCTATGTTTTAGAACTTTTGAAAATTGTAACATTTTTGTAAAACACAGAGTATAACATATCAATGGGGAAAAGTTTGAAAGAATATGTAGAAAATGGGAAAATATGTCCAAAGACACCATAGTAGTGAGGTTTCCTATTAGTATCATCCTAATCATTGTATATAATATTGTTGCATAAATCTTTTTTGAGAAAAAGATGGCATAAATAAACCAAATATTATTGAAATATACACTTCATTTTTTCCCCCAGTTATTCAATCTACAACATGCATTGTGTGTAGGAAATATGTCAGGCTATCAAGTCACTAGAAGTGAGAAACACATTCTGTCAGGCTTCTTTGAGAAGGTGGCATTAGAAATGAAATATGTAAGATGTAGAAATCCATACTTCTAAACACTGATTTTACCACTACTCAGATTTTTTCCTTAATAATTGGCAATTTTCGTATTGATAGTATTTGTCAGCTTTTTAATAGTTGTGGGGTTTTTTTTGTTGTTGTTGCTGTGATTTCTTTTCCTGGTCTAAATAAATATTTATTTTCATAGTTAAAAAAATAATTGGCAATTTTCAACACTTCAGATCCATAACATACATTTTCTCCAGGTAGCCTAGAAATTCCTTTAGTTATAGAAGATAGCTGATTGAGAAGAACATTTCACATTCCTCTTTTTTTTTTTTTTTTGATTCTCCAATTGACACAGAGTCTAGTTTGGATTTCCTTTCTAAAACTAATGTCTCCGAGCTCCTAATCACCTTTCATTTTCCTTGAATACAGCAGCATATAAGCCTTTATTATTCCTGAGGTTTTGGCAACGACAATTGGATATATTGACACAGCACACGGAGGGGGAAAAAGTTGATTCCACCTCACTACTCAAAACAGACAACCAGCAGTTCAGTTGAGATACTTCCTTTAAAATAAGCAAAACTGCCAACTCTCACTACTTTGGTGTTTACTCTGACTCCAAGGAGAGAGGACCAGGAATGAAAGGAGCCCATTGCGGTGCCCGCTGACTCAGACTGGTTTTCCCATCGCTGCTAGAAGGGCAGAGCGGGTTGCACAACTGAGAAAGCTTAATGGTCAGCCGTGGCGTTGACACAAACACTCGTGCTCAAGCCCTTTGTCATGCTCCGGTAAGTAAATTGTTAAAGGACAGATAACACCATCTTAATCTCTGATACTACTTCATGGAAAAACGATACACCCAGTCCCAGGGAAGCAGGATTTTAAAATAATAAGAGTAAGCGAGGTTAAAAAAGTGGAAAGCCAGCAGACTGCCGATCTGGCAGTCTGAGTTTAGCATTAACCTTCAGATAGGAATGGGTATTTGAATAAAAGTTTACCCATTTAGAGGCACGAGCTATTAAAGGGTGGATAGACAGAAAACGAAAGGTCTTGGTACATGTGTGAAATATCACAAGATTAGATGAAATGCCAGACTAGCCTTTGCTGTTACCACAAGGGGGACACCTTCTGTGGACAGAAATAAATAGACGAAAAGCCAGTGAAGGCTTTTTTGTCCATAATCCTCCCTCCCTTCCTCCCCCAAGTTCACTGTGAAAGCTGGCGAAAGACTCTAAATGCCAGGGAACTGCCATGAGATCAACTATAGGAGATTTGCGTCCATGAATAAGCTCCTAGGGTTGACTGTTGCCGGCTCCCTTCATAGCTATGCAGGCAAATTCTCTTGAAACAGGATTCCTAAGCTGCTTACTCTCCAGTTTTTTTGTGGGTTGTATTTTTTGTTTGTTTGCTTGTTTTGTTTTTTGCATTTTGGGGTTTTTTTTTAAGAGCTGCTCAGCACGTGGAAAGAATAAGCATGTTCCCTTTTAACTCAAAAGGGAAGTCTCAGATGACAGTGTACTTTTGAGCAAAACCAGCTGCTTTTCTTTTTAAGTGAAGTGACCAAAAGGGGTGGGGTTGGGAGGAGGAAAAGAAACCCAAGTGTTTTGCACTAAGCCATTAATCTCTTCATTCATATTTTGTTTTCTTCCTAACCGAAAGGTGACTCAAATTCACACGAGTTCTCTCTTTGTGCCATCTTAGTATTAAGTATAATTTGATTTCTTTACTTGACTGAGATTTTTCAGGACTGTACTCATGTCTTCGCATTCTTAATATCTTCAAGAGTAGCTACTCACTGTAATATGTCAGTGAGAGCAGACAGAGGATACACACTGTTCTCTGATGGAGCCTTCCGTCAGCCCCAAGGTGGATGGCAATGCTGTGTGAGTCTCTGGCCCCGTGACAGAGAAAAGAATGGTGGGTTTGGAAGCAGAAGATCTGTGCCAGAATCCCATCAGATGATCATAATTGTGGAAATAATAACCCTCTGACGACAGCAGCCATTGTTGATGGAGTGCTTCCTCGGTGTCAGGCAGAGCATTGAGTGCTCTGCAAACATCTAAGGAAGCTGTTGCTTTGACCTGGGAGGGATCTCAGGATCCCTGTTTTACAGAGAAGACACTGAGGCTAAGGGGACACGCTTCCCGGCATGTATAGCAGAGACAGAGTTCGAAATCCAATCTCTCTGCTCAGTTTCACCATTTGTAAAATAAACGTATAATTTCCCCCAATGTTGCCGCGCTTAAGTGGGAGTACCTGAGCCTTGTGGACCCCAAAGAAATATATATGCCAAAGCATTTGTGTGAAGGGCAACATGACCTATAAACCAAGTGCAGAATGGAAAATGGACTCCTCATAAAGTGGGGTACAAGGCAGAGGAAAGCAGGAGAAATGTTCCCTCCCAGGGTCATGGTTCTACGCCTTGTCACCAACCTAAAAGTCTCTTTTCACTTTTCTGATACTCAGCATTACTCTCTTGAGATGCCAGAACAGCTTTGTCCCCTCTGCTGGTAAGGGGACTGCAGCAAATTGCTGGAAGGGGATGTGGGATGGAGACTCAGTTTCACTTTGGGTTTAGAACACTTCAGTTGGAGAAAGAGAGGATAGAAGAAGACTGGAGGGCCAAGGAACAGACAGATTCCTTTTTCTCCCTTGAGACAGACGCAGCACTTAACTCCCAGCCTTCCGCTCTTACAAGAGCCATTAAGCGGCTTCCTGACAACCTTCCTCTGTGGGCCTGGTCTCCGAGCAGGAAAAGGATCAGGTTTGTTGGCAGAATTCTCTCATAGGAACAATCCCCAAAATTTAGCCAATAAAACACTTTTCTAAGTCCCCAAAGAGCCAATAGAGTATCACCTTATTAAAAAGCCAGTCCTCAGATTTTTCCAGCCCCATGTGAAAGGGAAGGAACTCACTCAGCCTCACAGGATGATACACTTCTTTTAAAAATCTATTTGTTTGTTATAGTAAAATACACACAACATAAAACATCCTATCTTAGCCATTTTGAAGTGTACAGCTCAGTGGTGTTAAAGATATTCATGTTATTATGCCCCCATCACCACCGTCTATTTCCAGAATTGATGCGCAACAGCATGGATGAACCTGGGGGACATTATGCGAAGCGGAATAAGCCAGACACAGAATGACAAATGCTGCGTGATCTCCCTTATGTGTGGAATACAAAAACCCAAATAAACACAAAACCAAACCAAAGCTCCAAACCCAAACTCATAGAAAAAGAGATCAGACTTGCGGTTACTGGAGGCGGGGGGGGGGGGGGGCAGGAGGAAGGGGTCAAAAGGTCTACACTCCAGTTATAAGATGAATAAGTACTGGGGATGTGATGTACAGCATGGTGACTACAGCTGACGCTGCTGTATGGCATAGGAGAAGCCGTTAAGAGCGTAAAATCCTGAGAATTCTCATCACAAGGAGAATTTTTTCTTTTTTGTTTTCTTTTTTCTTTCTTTTTACTATATAGCAGTATGAGATTATGGATGTTAGCTGAACCTACTGTGGTGCTCATTTCACATATATGTAACTCAAGCCATCATGCTGTATGCCTGAAATTTATACAGTGATGTATGTCAATTATTTCTCAATAAAACTAGAAAAAAAAAAGATGAATTCATAGTAACACAGTGTAGAAAGGCAGTTACCAGAGACTGGGGAGGGAAGGAAGGGGGTGTTTTAAAAAGGTTAAAAAAAAAACAAACAAAAAACAAGGAAGGAAAGTAGAATGGTCATTGCCAGGGGTGGGGGGAAGGGGGGCATGATGATACACTTCTACCATTTTACATTGTGCCATTAAATCTGTGTTAGAAACACACACACAAATATATTACCCTTACCTATCAAGACACATTCATGAGAAATTTGATGACATTAAATATGTATAAGATTTTTTTTTTCACCAAGAAACTGGTGAAAGTGTGGATATTTTCCTTGTACCCAAGAAAAATATGCATCATTTAAATATCATCAATCACTTGAAATGTGCAATCACATATTTATGAGGGCAGAGGCACTGTGCTTGACTTTAAAACGTGTGGCTCATTGGAAAGTATGGAGAGAGAGGTTTTTTGTTATTATTTTAACTTTTGATTGTTTTTTTTTAAAGATTTTTTTTAAGTTTTTTTTTTTTTTAATTTGAGAGAGAGAGAATGAGAGACAGCCAGCACGAGAGGGAAGAGGATCAGAGGGAGAAGCAGACCCCCTGCCGAGCGGGGAGCCCGATGTGGGACTCGATCCCGGGACTCCAGGATCATGACCTGAGCCGAAGGCAGTCGCTTAACCAACTGAGCCACCCAGGCGCCCTTAACCTTCGATTATTGATGTGGATTCTAAACAGAAACTTTAGTATTTCAGAAGGTAATAAGCACAGAATAATTTTGTTGTGAAGTTTTCAGATCTTCATTTATTCCTTTCATATCCTCTAATTGTTTGTTTTTCTTTTTTTTTGTTTTGTTTTTTTTTTTTGTTTTTTTTAAAGATTTTATTTATTCATTCATGAGAGAGAGAGAGAGAGAGGCAGAGGCAGAGGGAGAAGCAGGCTCCCCGCGGAGCAGGGAGCCCGATGCGGGACTCGATCCCAGGACCCTGGGATCATGACCTGAGCTGAAGGCAGACGCTTAACCGACTGAGCCACCCAGGCGTCCCATTGTTTGTTTTTCTAAAGCTTCTGCTCATATATGGAATGCATATACTATGCTTCCTTTTATAAATATGAATACATCAATTTATTCAAGACTGATTAGAACCTCCTAGATACCTAGCATCTCAATAAGTGTTGAGGAAACAGAGATGAGTATCTTCTAGGTATTTAGTGAATCTTCATTATGAAAAATTCCAGGTATATGCTGAAGGTGCGAAGTTGAATATAACATAGTAATATTTTGAATTGATTTGTAGGGAATGAGATGGAGTCCTAGATTCACAATTACCTACTCAGATAACTAGGGATGTCAAGGATAAAACTCAAAAGGGAAGATGTCTGATGTCAGTTTGGCAAAGATATTGAACACAAGGTATTAGTAACATCACTGAAAAGCAAAAATTATGAAGTACAGTAAAGCTTTATGATGGCTGACATCTAGTTGGAACATATGGGCAAAGATGCAAATCATGTTATAGAGAAACATGTATTATACTAGACATAGAATAAGGATATTTACAAATCAGTAACAATGAGGGATTGGTGATAATATTTTCTTGAATCTGGGCTCGAAAACCCTGCCATTCACTCTATTTCCTACCATAGTGATACTTCTTCAAATAAGAATGTGAAAATAACAAGCCTAATGCTAAAATACAGAATTTCTATTTTGAAGTTGTAAGGCCAAAAGACAAACCAATACAAAAGAGATTCTCTCCATATAAAAAGGGTATTTCATAACATTATCTATGTTCCTCCTGTGCATGCAATTTAACAGTTGTAAGGGAACTTTGTTAATCATCCAAGTCAAGCCCTTATTTTATGGCCAGAGAAGCTTAGATCCAGAAAATGAAAATAAATTTACCAAGATCCCAGAACTGGGGCGTTGGAGAACCAGACCCAGCTCCATTGTAATCCAGCAATCTTTCCCGTATTATTTATGCCAGTGGACAACCAGTCAGTAGCTATGTTCTGACTTTGTGACGGGATTTCCACCTTCTTCATTTTCTCTCTCCCAAGTTGGTTTTTTCTCTAATACGCTTGATACTTTTCCCCTTTCTGCTGCTCTGAGAAACTTCAGGTCAGACCCGATCCCCCCAAATGTGTGTGCCTTCTCCCCTCTGCAGGCCTCTGCAATCACTACGATCAAATAGTTGAATCATTTGGCCCAAATTCGAATAACAGACCTGACAGGTCTGGCTGTCCCACTGCCTTTTGGTGACTCATCCATTTAACTTGTAATTTCTTTCAGGTACCTGGACATTTTTGTCCTCAATCCAATAGCTTTTTGGAAAAACCTTTTTAGCGCAAACACTAAAAATAAGCTCCAGTTTCCAAAGGGGAAGCACAAGCATGAGAAATTGTTTCTGAGACTAAATAAATTACAATTATGTAAAGCCAAATGGAACCTAGAGATTATTTAGTTCCACCTTTCCTTTGACCGATGTTCAGAAAAGTTCATGTCATTCATTCATGAATGTCATTTGGGTCAGCCATTGAGCTCGGATCAGAGGCAAGTGCTTCTGTCCTTCTGTCTGATGATCTTAGTTGCATTTTCTGAGGAAAATATGGGTTCAGGGGAATGAAAGAAAACTCTTTGTCATGTATCATGTTTTCAAGCGTTCTCATCCATTATTTCATTTGCTCACACACCCTCAAATGCAGGGAAATCATTATTGTTATCATTCATTTACAAAGGAAGAGCTGAAGCTAAAACTGAACTGAAAAGTCATACTATCGGCAGATGAACTTTGATGCTAGATTTATCAACTTTGTATTCTGTTTACTTTTTATGAAATACTATGATAAATAAAGTTGAAAAGTTATGTATCAGCTGATACACAATTTTATGATTGCTCATAGACATGATTTCTTCAGTGTTTATGAAAACAAAAGCTGCCATTTTGAATGATGATTATCCAGATCATAAGACATATGGAAACCGCATAGATTTTAATGTCAGGTAGACATACATTCAAATTCTGGCTTGTCTACTTCCAGTGTAGTAGCTCAACAAGTGGTAGTCATAATAATTTTTATTATTATTCTATGTCTGAAAGTAAACCATCTTCTTTTTGGGGGGTGTTGTTTTGTTTGTTTTGTCCTTTAGATTCCACATATAAGTGAAATCACACAGTATTTGTCATTCTCTATTTGATTTATTTCACTAAACGGAACACCCTCAAGGTCCTTCCATGTTGTTGCAAATGATTAACCATCTTTTGAGGAACAGCATATCCTATATTAAATATATAGGACAAAAGAGCAGGGTCTAAGTCAGGACAAACTCTTAAAACATGTTTTTATTTCTTTTCCACTTATGCCTTCTTATTTTTCATCAGATGACAATGACTAGGACAATTTATATAAAAATCAAAAGCCATACCAAGAACAAAAAGAGGGCTTAGGAGCAAATCATGGATGTATCAGTGAGTAAAAAACTAACATGTACCATGAAAACCTTCCTACAAGTCTATTTCTCCCCTCTTGCACACACTTTTGACCATAAACTTTACAGCACAAAGGCATTCCAGTGGTTATAAAGTCCAACTTCCTCATCCCATGGAGAAAACAGAGGTCTGGAAAAGATTAGCGATTTGCTAACTATTTGTTTTGTGACAGAATTGGACCTTAAAAACAGGACTTAGGATTTTGAGTGTAGTAGTTTTGCTCCTAGTCTCCAAGTTGAAATTGATGCCTGTTTAAGGATTTACCTCCTATTTTGATAGACTTAGCCTTTGTCATAAAGGGCTGTCAGTAATTATTCAGTGGTTAGATGCCAGAAATTACTGGGTTCTCAAACGGTATCATTTTATCCCTTTTTTAAAAAAATAAAGCAGACCCATTCAGGGGCTACATTCAGGCATCTATACCTTACTCATCGTCATGTTTTCCTCCCTGGCAAGAAGTACTTTGACTCTAATAAATGGAAGAATACAAAACCTGAGTCATATTTTAGATGTTATCTAAGTTTTTAGATGTTACCTAAATGGGATATCCACAGTGGTCTAAATAAACAGATTATTTGACGAGGCACACTTGGCATGTCTGCTTGTATACACAGGTAAACTGAGATAAGTTTCCGGATCCAAATGGAGGCACTACTCAAGTGGTGTCTGGTGTTGTCAGATTAAAATCCATTTCTAAAAGTAATACCCAAAAGGATTTCAGAACTATATAAAGATAGAAAATACCGCTCTATGGCGAGGATTTCAAACAGTTGGATCAAAATCTGGATAATGTTGCTAAAAATGCTAATGGAAGCTTCTCACTATCACCAGGTGTTATTTTTGCCCTCATAACCAGATAAACCAGCACTTGATTCTTAAAAAGTTATCCTCAAAATACTTGTGGGTATTGGAATATAAAATAATGAAAAAAGAATATTCTTCTAAGAAAGATTTTAATTACCCTTTCCTCCATGTAAATTCTCTCATTTTAAGGCTGGTGAGGTGGATAGCTTTTGAGATTGGTGAGTTTGGATAGCCTTACAATAAATGGACTATATTTTGGAGCTAATCAACCACCAAAGCCTTTAACGTGTGAATGAGCAACTTGGGGCATGTGGAAGACAAAAGAAACACGTAACTCCTGAGAGAACATTTTCTTCTAGTTCTCCATCCGATGAGAATTATTTTGGCTCATTTGCTTCATTATTCAATAAGCATTTATGGACTACACCCACTGTATGTCAGCCACTGTGCCAAACCCTTCATATACAAAGATGAGTAAGATAAGTACATGCCCCCAAGTTGCTTAGATTCTAATGAGGAGGCGGAAAAATACACTTCAACAATACTGAACATGATCGTGGAGATCTATGCACGGCGCAGTATGAGCCCATGGGAGAATACAGATCAGAATAAGACTGGGGAGGAGCATTACAGAGAGAATTGTTCTTGTTTTGAGTCTTAAAGCAAGGGCAAAGTTTGTTAAGTGAAAAGATAAACACACGCTGAAGGAAGAAGGTATGAACAGGTAAGAAAATGGAGATCAGAGTGGCTTTTGATTGTTTCAGTGAATCATAAGTAGTTTGGTAAAGCTGGGACAAGGAACATTTCTTGGGAGATACAGAAGAACAGGCTTAGAGATGTAGGCAGGCCTACAGTTTCAAGGGTTTTTGGCACTAACCCAGTGAATTTGGATTTTATCCTGGAAGTTATCATTAAAAGATTTTACAGATGAGGATGTCTGATTAAAATTGTGTTTCAGCAAGAACACTTTGGCAACTGAGTGGAGGATGTTGGGAGTGGCCAGGCTGGAGGAAGGGCATCTTGTAGCATGCTACTGCAGTAACTCATGTAATAACTATAAAAGGCAGTGTTGAGGGATATGAGAGACATTCAGGAGACAGGAACTACAGGATTTGAGGACTGATTTGTTGTGGTAGGGAGACAGCAACTCAAGGAAAGGAGTCCAAGTTGACCTTTCGGTTTAAGGTTATTAAAAAAGTTCAATAAACCAGAAAGATCAGTCAGATGGATAGTAAAAATGATGAGTGTAACTTTGAAAACATTAGTGTGAGTCAAGGGATCTGCAGACATGGGTTGAATAGACCATTGGATGTATGGATAGGAGGCTGGATGGTAAACATTAGTAATGGGAAACTAGAATCAAAGGTAAAAGTGATGGTAAGATAGTACCTGGTTGCTCCAAATTTGTTCAGATGCTTTGCATAAGTAAATTACATACCAATGTATGAAAACTTTTCAAAAGAGAACCTTCAACCAATCAGTAGCCTGAGGAACTCTGGAGATATGAAGAGGGGCCATAAGATTGCAAATAAGCCAATATAGTTTCAGTGTCCAGAGTCAAGTCAGCCTAACTTCATAACATGTAGGGATCTTAAACTAGCCAGATAGAGAAATGTTGTTGGCACATGATTTCCAACTTTCATCATGATATTTTACATAACTACACAAAATTGCTTTGGACCAAATGGAGAAACATGGACTGATTGATAATGCAATTAGGTGGAATCCTTACTAAACAACTGTGCTCAAAGACTGCTGACTCAGGATGGATAGAAAGTGAGTGGTGTGCTGCATGGCATTGTCCTTGGCTTTGGCTAAATACTCTGTCAGAGTAGCAGATAAAGACATAAAAGCCACTCTCACTATGTTTGCAATAGATATCGAAGTTGAAGAATAAAAACAAGCTGGATGACATTTAGGATCCACAAAGATCTTAACAGATGAACTTTGAGAGGGGTAGGTTTCAAGGTCCCACACATGGAGCTCTCAAAATTATTTGCAACATACTTGTTAGCTGAGTTGTAGTTATCAATCCCCTCAACACATCAAATAAATAAATTAAAAAATAGAAAGAAACTAGTGCACGTTCAAAGAAGAGTTTTTAGGCTTTACACTAAGGTGGAATTCACACACATGTCATAGGAGAATTCACTGAAGAAACTGGAGCCATAGAGAAAATTTGAGGGAAATGTAGTAACTGCTGGTCTTCA